>NC_056730.1:858225369-858425642 GCF_019279795.1 Protopterus annectens
AAGTGTTGCTGTTGATGTGTTACATAGCAGGGACATAGCTGGTCCCAAAAGGAATAATACTACATTTATTTGCATGTAGCTTATGGCCATGATTATGGCAACAAACATATGTTCATGTAACACCCTCTTGTAGAATGCTGACATAATTTACAGATTCTAGGACCACTACTGGTTTGCAGGCATCAAATGACCTTGTTAGCCACAGACATTAACTTTGTGTTCGCACTTCAGATAAATGGATTACAAGCAGCACAGTACGTCGGACTAAGCCCTGTGGAACTAGTGGATACAGCGCTGATGTTGGAGCTAGACTCCTGTATTTTCACTATACTGTATGTGTTCTATCAGTGAGCCATTTAGTGATCCTGCTAATGATATTACTGTTGATGGCTAGCTGGGTGGTTTTGTCAGTAATGCCTGAATGGCTAATCGTGTCACATGGCTTGGCTAGGTCCAGGTGGCTATATGCACAGAGGCCACCCATCCAGGTCATTGGTGACTGCCTCTGAACCAGTCTGTGGTTGAGTAATGCTAATTGCAGCATACACATGTGATTTGCAATGTAATCAGGCAACCCCATGCAACTATTGAATGTAATATAAGGCCTCAATATAGAATCCACCTCCTTTCTGATATGATGGGGTGGAAATGCTGGGGTAGAGAAACTACATCAGCACAGACAAAATGGTTGTACTAGAGAATTATTGCATGCACACGTGTGTGCTTCAGGCTGCAGCTGCTGCAGGCATTAAGCATAGTGAGAGAGACTGCAGAATGTGGAGGGCAACACTTATGATTTATGGTGTGACCATTGGCAGCCCTAATGTACAGTCAGAGCCTGATTGAGGGAACCCATCACACAGGATATTGAGGTATGTGTTCAAGATAAGTTCAGCAAACAAAGGCACCAAGTGGAGGTAACCAAACATGAAGCATGAACCACAAGTCAAAGTGGAAGCACCAGCAGTTTATTCAGTACATTAACACAAATCTCCCCACAGCGTTTTTGTCCACAGGACTTCTTCAGATGTAACAAAGAATAACTGACTGTAGCATCCTTTATATCCCCCACCCTCACAAATCACATTAATTGTTTAATAATTTAATAAATTGATAATTAAAACACATAGCAATTTATGCAAATACTCTGCTTCCTGTATCATTTTAAAGATTCTTTAAAAACATATCAATGAAAGTGCAGGTAAATAAATAAGCAGATTTATAAACAGCAAGGCTTTTTTTAAAAAACATATGAATTAGTATGTAAAAAAATTAAATTAAAATAAAATGAAGAATGCATAAAATATATAATAATAAATGTAAATGTAAATACACGTAATGCATTGTGTGGTGACCAATTTAAAAGCGCAATATAAGTAAATAATATAGAAATAGTACAAAAAAATAAATAAATCCTATCTCAGCATAGGGTGTATAGATGTATATAAGATATACATGTAAAAGTTTATATAAGATATATATATATATAAATATATAGCCTAAATCAACCTGAAAATATATGTAACAAATATATAAAAATGTGATGTGTCACATAAACAGGGATCATTATCAATTTATTAAACTATTAAACAATTAATGTGATTTGTGAGGGTGGGGGATATAAAGGATGCTACAGTCAGTTATTCTTTGTTACATCTGAAGAAGTCCTGTGGACGAAAATGGTGCCACCTCACCTCACCATTGCTGTGGGGAGATTTGCGTTAATGTACTGAATAAACTGCTGGTGCTTCCACTTTGGATTGTGGTTCATGCTTCTTGTTTTGTTACCTCCACTTAGTGCCTGTGTTTGCGGTACTAGTTTCTTGGTTGTTTTGGGTACCTGGCCTCTTTGTGTTTTGTTTAAAGTAAGTATGTCAACTGAAGTTATTCTTAACAGAGTAAAAGGCAAAATGTTTGCTGTGTCCTTGAACAAGGTAGGGGGTATATTTACCAGTATGACATCCATTTGGACAACTGCCATGCCATGTGTTATGCTGGCAACCCTTGCTGCTACCACAATCTACATATGTATATGGTAGTTGTACAGTTGTGCTTATCTGTAATATCAGTAGCAAATGATTGTGTGCTTCAGTATGATATTACTGGGCCTCCTTTGTATTACATAACCTAAAATCCTCTGTGAATGCATAGTAAAGCATGACCTGACACTCTATGCACTTTCTAGTGTTGTAATAGGAATATGTGAACTATGGTCTTATCTGCAGGCCTTTGACTTCCACAATTGAACAGCAGACATTCCATTTGAAATGCTTTGGGTGAATAAATTCTTTATGACACAGTCATTCATTACAGAATTAATAATGGTGATAGACATATACATGTATTTTAAATGGTATGTACCACTGGATTTGAACCCAGGACCTTGTGTACCAAAAAAAAATGTTTTCAAAGTATTTAACAGACTGAGCTACTGAGTCAGTTTTATAGCAGGTGCATTTCTCAACATATACTTGCACACTTATATGCTGTTATATACCTCATTTACATCCATGGTTATGTGCATGGCTTTATAGGGATGTATTTCTCCACCACAGTCCCAGTTAAACACCTATTTTTCCATTACAGTTTTGGCAGGTGTATTTTTTATTTGTTGCAGATAGACGTGTTCAGTTACTTGCTTTTCCAGACCTCCCTTACATCCATTATTCTGTGTCCGGCTTTCTAGTGATGTATTCCTGTACCAGACTCCAAGTTACACTCCCATTTTTTCCATTACTGTTTAACAAATTTGCATGATGCGGCACAATATGCAGCACTATTTAAACATGCTTAATGACAGGAAGATGGGAAGTTCTATGTTTTGCTTAAAGCACCTGTGTTATTTAACAGATAAATGGCTTGGCAGATTGAGGCAGTGGTCTGCATGTCCAATAGTCCTGGGTTTGAAATAGGGTGTAGGTGTACATTTTGAATGTAATTATTATTAATTCACACACATATATCAATAAAGTGTCATTTAGCTAAGCTTAGCGATGCTGCGCAAGTGCAAACAATCTTTAAAGAAATGAAAAATGGGGAGATAGGACAGTGGTAAAATGGGGTGGAAGTAGGTGGAAAAGCATAGTGGAAGGCAGGTAGGAATGTGCAGGAAGGGTGCAGGAAAGAACCATAGCTATCCATTTTTTGTACAGCAACAACTGTGCACTTTAACAGATTTTTTAGATCAGTTTGGACTGCCACCCCCAGAGAAAGGGGTGAGGACAACAGAAGTGCATTGTCAAGCCAATTGGACCAAATTAAGTGTGTCCAGTGGACACATGTATGAAATGGAAAGTTATGTATGGGACGATATTTGTTTTGGGACAGGTGCCCATTTTTTTAAGGTGAGAGTGGAATGTTGGGGAAGGCTTATAGGTACATGCGGGGGAGGTAAGTTGGGAAGGTGAGGAAGTTTTGGCAGATGGACAAGACAGACAAGATAGCAGACAGGATTGGTGTGTGACACAAGAGAGGGGTGTACAACTTGTATGGGGAGGGTATTGTGGAATCCCAGTTCCATGGACGTCACATATGGTAGCAGTGTGAAGTCCTCACCCATGGGGCTGTCAGCACTGTTCCTTCACTGCTCTTGTAGAGGCAGTCGTGGATGCCAGTGTCTCGGGCAAGACTGCCCCAACAGGATGGCCAGCATTCTCTCTATCCAGCGTAGGCGTGCATCGAGATTTCAGTGCCACAACACAGGCACTATGCCTGGCAGTTCTTCATGGGTGACATAATCACCCCCTCTACTTCCACTCACAGAGGGGGGGCCCAACCCCAGCCTGTGGGGAAGAACTACCCAATGCCACAGGTAGTGCAGGGGCAGCAGAGGGAGCACCACCAGGCTGTGGCCCAGATGTGCTGGATGCCGGTGCCACAGCTGGGGGAGCCAAGGTAGGTGGATTGCTAGGAACTGGCCAACCCTGTCGCACTTTAGTAAATTAAATATAAACATATGGTAACAATAAACATAACCAAACAAATGTTAGTATTAACATAATAGCAGATAATATTGATTAATCAAAAGAAATATAAAGGTTTATAATGAGGAATACAACAATTAATAACATAAAGGAAAGTATTTTAACAACAAAGCAGTATGAAATAATATATAAGGCCAACATAGCAGTTAGTTACAAACAATATATTGATATCAAATCATAATAATAAATAACATTAACAAATGAAAGAAGATAAGGAGTAGGGAGAGAGAGAAAAAGCTACCATCAGTAACTTTGCAGGTAATATTACTACACAGACTACTAATACATACTTCTACAGATGTGCAATGTCAGTTGTGAGTACACTGACTGCAAATATTGTATATATGATGTTGCATGTACATAGCTCTCAACCTGTTAGCATGGTATGGGCCAAGCAGTAACAAATGCTGGTACACAGGTACAACTACAGGGAAATTTTTTACATAGTGTGCTCATACAGTAGTACCAAGGTGTTCTGAAAATGGATTTGCCAATGAATTGTATTCCAAGTAATGTCATGTATCTGCTAATCAAGGGCCAGTCATATGGGGCACTAGTCATTACATTCTTCAAAAGCATGATAGTTGAGAGGTATGTTCATGTACAATAAGTACACTAGACAGCTGGTCATTTCTCAGCTGGATGCCATGGGATTAGAACCCACAAGCAGTGACTGCAGTAGTAATGCACACTTTATTTCAATATAATGCATTCTCAAAACATCATCTCCTTTAAGACTTTTATTGCAACATTCTGTGTGAAATCCTACATTTACACACATGCATAGCCGTGTGTGGTATCACACTGGAAACCAAATGCAGTGAACATGTGAATAATGAGCACTTTAGTCTAATACAGTAGTTATCAAAGCACCATCTCCTTTTACAATGTAATCATTAATGTCACATGAAATCTGGCATTTACACACATGTATGGCTGTGTAGGTCATCTGTTGACCTAAACATATACCCTGTTCATTGATGAATGCTATGTACAGCGTATTTTGAGGAAATTATTTGAACTGAGGCTTGATGCCTACTCTGGGTACTGTACTACATGCATTTCTGAAATTTGTTGGTGCATAATTTCTTAGTTAATATGTAACAATTGACTGGTGTCATATTAGAACACACATGCAGTGAATACGGGAATAGTAAACACTTTATTTGGCAACATTACATAGCAAAGCACCATCACCCTTTACATTTAACTGATTAATGTTGCTTCAACTCTGGCATGTAGACAATGAATGGCTGTGTAGGACTTCTGATAAGTAACCTGTATACCCTGTTCATTTATTGAGTGGAAACTACCACATATTTCACAAAATGGGCAGACCAGAGCAGTGACTCTTAATTTGGGTAGACCCCAACACTAACTGATGTTTGGAAGCTATACCACACAGTACTGCATGCTTATTTGCTTTAACTTGCTTTATCAATTTGGGTAGGCAGTGACACATTAATAAAGACCTAAGATGTCCCAGATATGTCATACTTGACTGTTAAGACTGCAAACTCTGTAATTAATTTCTTGTATAATTACATTATGCATTAATTTATTTACTTTGATGTTTTCCTACTAACCACACGATTGCCTCATGCTGGCCAGGCACCCTGCATGGGACTGGACACTGCAAGCCCTCTCTTCTGCAGCTGTGGTAAAAGAAGCAAACCATTATGCATACCAGTTTTGCACAGATTCATCTTGTATATTTCTAAATTACTGGCAAACATGCTCTAGCCTCTTGGAACCATGTGTCCAAGGTTCCCCTCTTCCTATGCTTCAAGTCATGGTAGTGGTGATGACACTGCTCACCAGTGTGGGGAATACCAGTAGCACTGGTAAGTTCCCTGGCCAACTGATCCCAGGCCTCAGACTTACAATCTCAGCCCTGGTGTTCGTCATACAGAAGCCAGGGTTCATAGTTCTTAACCAAGAGTCCAACAAAAACTCTGGACTCCAGTACACCCCACCTCTCCACCTGAAAGCACACTCCTTCTCCAACAGCACCAGCAATATCTACCGCCAAGCTAAGACAACAACGAATGATGTGATATTCCAGCCTATTGGCCTTTATATAGGCTGCATTCCCATTCTTGCACATCATGCTGTAACTTAAAAAAAAAAACTACTGCACCGCTTAGCATCATGCAAACTCTCAGAAACTGTGTTTAAGCAAGGCTTAGCAAGGTGCAAATGAGAATAGACCATTGACTGTGTTTAAACACTGCTTAGCATTTGGCAACATTTCTCAATGTAGCAATTTTTCAATTTTAAATTAAACCAATGTTTCAGTCACCTCACACATTTTCATGGCAAATAATGTAAAAAAAAAAAATTCATGGCAAATAATGTAAAAGGTATGATTGCTCATGCCTTGAACCTGGAATGTACTACACTGTAAGTTATGACTCTACCTGCCTAGCCACTTACATAGGAAAGGAAAGCAGTATATCTGCATATATACTACTAAGGTGCCCGTTAGCTGTGTGCAGCTTCACTGCTCGGGTTTGCATGCTGCTAATCACTTGAGAACTACAACAACTGAATACATCCGGTTTCTATTTTTAGATATATACCAGATGTCTGCTGTCCTATCCGTGGAGGTGCAGCGGTAGCGTTGTTGCCTCACAGTAAGAGGTTCTCCCGTTTGATTCTCGGCTGGAGTGCGAGGAGTGCCTTCTGTGTGGAGTCTGCATGTCCTCCCCGCGGTTGGGTGGGCGTTTCGAAAGACATGCGTAAATGGGCATGCCTTCATTGAAGGCTGGACATTGAGCTGGCACCTCGGCGTTCATGAAAATCTACTGCCATTCATTAGCGGATCGGAGTTCTGCTGTGGCGACCCCTAACCGGGAAAAGCCAAAAGATAGACAGACCAGATGTCTGCTGTATATGGATAAGCACTGCTTGACATTGATAAACATCAAGATGCACCGCACAAACAGCACATAAATTAAAAAAAATTAAATTGCAATTTCATGTAGTAAAATCTGTTCTTCACCTTTCGGTCCAGGGTAACAAGCCGAAAGATATTGTGCTGTACTTAACAACTGTTCAGAATTTTTCTGGACAGTCCACAACTACAGATCAGTCTTTACACTGATGCTTGCACAGATTCAATATTTATGTTACTGTGATTTTCCTCGGCAGTGCTCCATAACAAATATGTACATCACACTGCAGAGGAGGAATCGTGGCCATGTACATGGATACATTCCATGTAGGCATTACACGGAGCCTACATGGATTTTGTTGAATCCTGGGGTTTATGTTATTTTGTATAATTGCTTTCCAGACTAAACATAAGCAATTTTGCTTCTATTTTTCAGGAAGTTGTTTCAAGAATCATCTATTAAAAATTAAAAAACTAGACCTTCATTTCATCAGGCAAAAGTGATCACATTACTGTTGCTAGTTTTAATATTTGGTCCCAAATTTGCAACAAAGGCATTTCCTCAGGTTGTTGTAGCTATAGACACTTCTTGTGCAAATAGCTATGCCAACCTTGTGTTAGCACATTGTGAGCATGACAAGATTTTATGTAACAATGTGTTTACTGAGCACATTGTTTACTCTAAACGCTGTGTTGATTTATATATATATATATATATATATATATATATATATATATATATATATATATATATATATTCATATATGTGCGTGCGTCTGTGTGTGTGTGTATGTGTGTGTGTGTGTGTGTATGTATATATATATATATATATATATATATATATATATATATATATATATATATATATATATATATATATATATATATATATATATATATATATATATATATATATATATATTTATATATATATATATATATATATATATATATATATATATATATATATATATATATATATATATATATATATGGGTATACTGCTTTTAGTTGAATTACATTTGGTCAAAAATGATTTCAGGCAGCCCACCTCACTGAAAGCTCATTTGATTGAAAGGTCATTTGGTCGAATTCCATTTGGTCAAAAATGGAATATAGCCCCTGCCCCACTGCAGTCCAACCCTGGAGTGAGAATATAAAGTTGGGGGTGGGGGGGGGTGTAGCCTCCTACATTTTGTAACTAGTTTTTACTGACATTATATGTTTCAATGCATTTTTAATGGATACACAAGTGTATCATAGTGAATACACTGCAATTATGTAGGGGGATATGCCCCCACAGCCCCCAATGTGAGGGTCTGTGCCCCGCACTCCCCCCTTAACTTTATATTCTTACTCCAGGGTTGCACTGCAGTGGGGCAGGGGCTATATTCCATTTTCGACCAAATGGGTTTTCAGTGAAATGCATTTTCGATGAAGTGGGCTGCCTGAAATCATTTTTGACCAAATGTAATTCGAATAAAAGCAGACCTATATATATATATATATATATATATATATATATATATATATATATATATATATATATATTGCTGTGGAGAGGTATATGTGAGTTATTACAGGAGTTTATTGCATTTATGCAGGGTACCACTGATGTTTTGAGGTTCAGTAGTAATTTTTCTTGTGAATCTATAGATTTCTTAGACATAACAATCACCAGAGATATGTTAGGTAGGTTTATAGGTTCATAGGTTCATAGGTTGGTACTAGGCTATCAGCCCTAGGACCTATACAAGCCTAGCCATGACAATTCCCTGGATATTTATTCCCACAATATTTACTTCCCTGGACCCCTGTCTAGCAGGGCGACTGTCGTGATCCCCGGGGTGAATTTCCTATTTCCAAGCCAATCATCAAGGTTCCTTTTGAAGAGCGCCAAGGAGGTGCTCTGCTTGACATGTAGGGACAGTCCATTCCAGAGTATGGGGAGTCTCTGAGTCAGGAACCTATCCCTCCAGCATGTTTTGTTCATTGTAATGACAAGGTTTAGATCACTGGAAAATGCGGCTCTGAGGGATTGGAATTTCTTTAAGTGGAGCATGTCCAACAGCTCAGGGTTTGACATGGCCTTGTATGTTAAGCAGGGATTGCTGCTGAGTAGACAATATGCCACAGAGTATAGCTGGAGTTTTTTTAGATGGTCAGTATAGGGCATCTGCTTTAGGCCTGTAATTCTTTTAGTGAGGTATTTCTGCAGCCTTTCCAGCTGTTGCAGATGTCTTGTGAGGTACATATCAAAAGGGGCTTTGTACTCTATAATGGGTCTAATGAGGGATAAGTACAGTGGGGCAATGACCTCCTTTTTTCTGGATGAAAAGCCCTTAGTGATGAAGTGTGCCACATAGAAGGATTTCCTGACTGTTGTGGCGATGTGGTTTCAAATGTGAGACCACTGCCCACCTGTATCCTTAAGTCTCTCATCACACTTTCAGTGTTTAGTGTACTGCCACCTATGTGGTAATTCATGGGTACATGGTTTTTCCCAAAGGGGATAACTATACATTTCTTGGCATTAAGCTTAAGCCCATGGCTCTGGCACCAAGCATCTGTTTCTGTGAGGCCCTTTTGTAGAATATCCACATAATTTGGGGATTCAATAATGGCTCCCAGTTTGCAGTCATATGCAAACTTTGTTAGCCAGAGTCCCTTAGTGTTGGCCTGTACTTCAGAGAAGTAGATGCCAAACAAGAGCGGTCCTAGGACTGAACCCTGAGGTACTGCACTTGTCACTTGTCTGGAGCTGGATTTGGAGTCAGCTACTTTTTCAGTCTGGGTTCTGTCAGTAAGCCAGTTGGCAGCCCATTGAGTGACATAGGGATTTATTCCCAACTTAGTATGTTTATCTATGATTCCAGAGTGGGGGATGGTGTCAAAGGCCTTGGCAAGGTCCAGATAGGCTGTGTGGACCGCCTTACCCTTGTCCACAGCTCTGGAGACTGATTCAAAGAAGTCAATCAGGTTCAGGAGACAAGATTGGCCCTTCACGAACCCAAACTGGGTGGGGTCCAGTATTTGAAGATTGCCAATGTCTTTGTTTATAAGTTAGATGATAATACGTTCCATGCCCTTACAGATCAGGATCATCAGACTGATGGGACGGTAGTTCCCAGGATCCAAGGTGGATCCCCCCTTGTGGAGTTGGATAACTGTAGCTGTGCGCCACTCAGTGGGCACGAAGCCTGAGGTAAGGCTATGATTAAACATGACACTTAGGTGAGGTGCCAGTTCATTTTGTAGTTCATGTAGTACACAGCCCGGGATTTCATCTGGTCCCATGGATGCTGTATTCTTAGCTTTGGAGAGTGTGGTTTCTACCTGTGTGGCTGTGATTACCAGAATTTGGCAATCTTTTGGTATTGAGATAGGTCCTTTAGGGGTGAGAGTGGTGTGAAGTTTGCAGTTGGGTGTATACAAGAAATCATTTAAGAAGAATGCCTATCTACATAAAAGCAACATGCACCCCAGGAACATTCCTAGGAATGTGCTGTGAGGGCAGGTGTTTCAAATTATGCATCTTCATACAGAAGAAGGCTTTTGATATCAGGCTTTGAAGGAATTAAAGAATAAGTTCCTGAAATGAGGCTACATTGCCAGAGAGATTGACTCCTGTGTATCGAATGTGAGATCTGAAAGAGCTAGTAAAGCTAGACACTTTTACTCAGGTCAGTCACATCCTGTGACTATAACAACTAGAGAACATGCAGAAGGTAGATCAGTTAGGTGTGTTTTTACATACTCTAATGATATTAATCTGGTTTGTGATATAATGAGGAGAAAATGGTGTATTCTCTGGAGATGTACTGAACTGACTAATTTGATAGGTAATAAACCTGAGTTTTGTTTCAGGAATAATCTATCTCTTAAGAGTCAACTTTTTTTACAGGAATGTTGTAAATGTAACACATTGCCTATCTTTCTTACATTGTGGTACATTGCCCTGCTTGAACTGGAAGGCTTGCAGATTTATTTATTCTAAATATGCCTTTAGACATCCTACCATACAACAGATCTCCTTGGTTAAATGAAATACTTTCCCTTAAACAAGCTCTAAAGACATGATCTTTAATTTATTAGTTTATTATTATTTTAACTTTGTTTTGTTTTTATTTATATATGATGGTTAGAAGAAATGTTTTTATAGGTATGTGATTTATTATTTTGTGCTTTGTATGTGGTCTCATGATAATGATGTCATCAGTGTGTGACAAGCTGATTGAGAGACTCAGCAAAGAGGGATGTTTATGAGTTACATGCACAGGTAATTGATTATTGTGAAGATGATTATTACTATTGATGGGAGAGGTTTATGGCTTTATATTGAAGTTTTCTATAATGTTGTTAGTTGCTCTGATGAAGCACTGTTGTTTTTAATGCGAAAGTGCTTACCTTCATTAAACTGTTGTCTGCTTATTACTACCCATTGGTATTTGGTGCTTTATACAACTTCAGCTGTGCGAGTCACTGTATTTCTTCTTTTATTACAAGTATATTCTGATTTGTGAATTCCAGTGACATTACCTGACGCTTTGCTTTGGTTTTGTGTTTGACTTAGCCTTTTCATGATATTGTGATCCCCCATACAAAATCTTTTAAAGATGCTTGCAAAACATGAAACCATATACCAATGCAAGGGTGGCACCAACCACTTACAGAAAAAAGATCCTCATAATATATTTCCCTTTTTCAGAAGCAAACATAAAACACTTTGTGAGGTAGATTTTTACAATATCATTCATAAAAGTCTACAGAGTTTACATCTTGGTTTTGATAATATTCTTATAGTTTTTTTTTTAATGTTCTCTTTCTCATTTTTTTAAACTTTGGGGAGATTGCCTACAAAGCCATTTTCTACCATGTGCACATTCCGATGAGATGCACACATGGGCACGCCAACTTTTATATTCAGTAAGTTCTGTGTAGAGGCGCTCACCCCTGTACAAGCAAGTTAAAGACTATGCCATGCTAATTAGCTGCACTACATGTTAATTAACCAATCTAATGTGGTGGAGGCATTCAACAAGCTATAAAACAACTGTGTAAACTCTGTGCAGGTGTTCCCTGTGAATTTGAAAACTTTAGGAATACAGCCATGCTGTAGGTGGATTGGACACTCTAAATTGGCCCTAGGTGTGTGTGTGTGTGTGTGTGTGTGTGTGTGTGTGTGTGTGTGTGTGTGTGTGTGTGTGTGTGTGTGTGTGTGCCTTCTGTGGAAGGTTGGGCGCCGGGCTGGCAACTTGACACTGTAAAACTCCACTGCCAATCATGAGCGGACAGTTGATCTGCTGTGGCGACCCCTAACCGGGAAAAAGCCGAAAGAAGAAGAAGAAGGTATACAGCCATGGAAAGGAGTCTACAAGGACAGAATAAAATATAAAAGTTGTGAGATTTGTATAGAACTGACCTTAATATATGACATCATTATGGATGCAACAAAAGGAGAGTAACAATAGCATCATAATCCTTTTTTGTGCCATAACAAAAATGCAGCTTTGCTCGCCCACCCCAAATGAGCAGTATACTTGTAAGTAATGCAGACAGATAAAAGTGTAAAAGTGTGTGCTAATCAAAATAAATATAAAACCCATTAAACAGACTATTCATAGTTACATGTCAGCAATGCAATATGTAGCTGATGAAATGAAGGCATATCATATAAAAATCAGTACTCTTCTGTGCAGATATATCCCAAAGTAATATCCTCTCTTCTGTGTTTAACACATAAACAGTTCAACTCCCCTTCAGTTTCCCTAGCTGCACAGTTACTGTCTGCTGCAGATTCATGGCTGTCAGCACACTGAAGATGCAAATGAGGTCTAAACTCATTAGAATTGCTGAATTCAAAAAAACTGGATCCATGTAGGGATGTAAACATAGTGCAGGCAATGCCTCAGTGTTTGTATTTAATGGATGGCAACTGTGAATGCTTACATCAGGTGGGCATGTCAGGTTAGACTTACAAAGTGTTACATGCATGTCTGTCAAAGTTGGAAATGCAAGTAAGCAGAGCACAATTCACAGGTTCTGTTTCATTAACATCCAACCTCCTCTTCATTTGTTGGCAAATTGTGTTTTCTCTGTCAGGTTATTATTTTATTACTTTGGCCATTGTTTGCCTGATGTGGTGCTTCACTCAATCACAGGAAATGGAGGAATGAATGGAAGTTTTGCTATGCTTATCTTGTTTGTACGGTGCACACCCCTATGCAAACATGCAGCCCAAAATGTGAGGGGATCCATTGCTTTTTCAGCATTGCTAAAGTTTGACAGTTAGTATTGACTCTGTAGAATACACCTGGTATTTAACTGACTCTGTGACAGCAAGTGTTAATGCACTTAATGCGGAGATAGGTTACTTTTTGGGGCTAGGTGGTAGGGGTTTGAATACAGCTGTAGCTAACACTTTTAAGTACTTTTGTATTATCATTGGTGTGAGCTGGTGTGTAATGCACACCTCCATGCAAACATGGAGTCCAAAAAGTGAAGAGATCCATTGCTTCTGCAGCATTGCTAAAGTCTGTCAGTTAGTACTGATTCTCTGGAATACACCTACTACTTACCTGACTCTATGGCAGCATGTGTTAATGCAGTTAATGCAGAGATACATTCCTTTTTGTGACCAGATGATACTTGATTTGAATATAATACCATTATGAATACCAGTCTTGCCTATATTCAGCTGTTTAGCCTTACAATTACTCTCTGTAGTTGATACTTACACATCTGTGGGATGTTCTCCGTCCTACATTTCTTGATCCAAGCATCAAGGGTACCCCTCTTCCCCCTCTGGAGGTCAGTGTAGTGATGCCTACACTGGTCACCAATGTGGGGCATACTGGTGGCATTACTTGCAGCCCAGGACAAACTATCCCAAGTCTCTGACATATACTGAGACCCAGAGGAGTCCCCCTGCAGCAACCTGGAATTGTGGTGTTTCACTAACAGTCCAACAAAAAAATCTTGGACTTCTGGACACCCCATCTCTGAGCCCTAAATCTCACACCCTCTTGACAAACACCTGCTATGTTTACCACAGATCAAGAGCAATGGAGACTGATGGTTTCTAACCTGTTTCATTTGTTGCATTTACTGGGAACATGCAAACTGTTTGAAAAGGTTGTGCACTGCTTACCATCATGCAAACATGGTGCTTGAGGGTGTGCACTGGCAAGAATCATGTATGTGTGATGGTAAGCCATGTGCAACAATGGCAAGCAATGCAATTTCAAAGTTATTTGATATACAGGCAATTGTGTAAGTGTGTTAGTCAAATGTGAAGTCCATGCCAGTCCAAATGACAGAAATATACTTACAGGAACATAGTACACAGTATACCCACAGTCATACATACATTTGATAATAAATGGATAATACATAGATGAATAAATAAATACATAAATGACACAATATTAGTGTCTCAACCCTCATACATATAATTAATATCAGACACTATGTCAAGTGTTATAAGCGAGAGTGACTATATTGCTAAAAAACTGCAATGTCACAACAGTAAAACAAAGGTTGCACACCCTGTACTAGAACCCAGGACTATCTAGACTCCAGCCCTACACTTATACCTGCTGTACAGGACTAGTTATATGACATGCCCTAATTTAATGTAATCATTGTTAAGATCTAACGGTGAGAGCAATGCCCCTTACCATGTTTGAGCAATGCCCAACAGCATTAATTGAATGTATTCAGTTTCTATTTTTGGCTGTCTACTTTCTGGGTGGTCCACTTGTTCAATTTGCATACTGCCATGCCTCACGCATATGAGAAGCACAGCCAAGCCTCAAATTCTTGTCCTCTGGTTCCCATGTTTGAAGTAATCTGCACATCATGCAAACATTGGCCAAGAAAAAAAAAAAAAACAAGCATGCACTGCTCTTTTTAGGGGAGAACAAAGGTGAGTTACTGTTGTGGCAAATACAAGTGTACACTGTTCTTTTGGGAGGTACAAAGGTGAATTACTGCTATGGCACAAACAATGATATGTTGTTATTGTTATTCTCCTTATTTTGCATCCTGTCTATTTGATGTTATGAGGGTTGTGAAGTTAGAAATTGCAATGTGCATCATTACTTTCTAACTTCTTTCTTTAATTATTTCCTAGTACAAACATATGGTGTTAAACTGAGGGCGTGCAGTGATCATCACTATTTTTGAGAGATATGACTGTGTGATGCTTTGATGCCTGAGGCCTATTACTTACTAATGGGCACATATAAGTCAAATAAATCTCTGCTGTCTAATGTAGAGGTAATGTCTGTAGAAATCTCCCACCTTTTACTTGCTTACTATTCCGAGTGATGAAATATCAGGATATGCCATAATATTATTAAATAATACACTCCCAGGATCAGGACTTACCTTGTAAATGCTGCAGTTGCCACACTGTTAGCTCAGGGCTGACTCTATCTGATGCAAGTAGTACACAGCCAATACAAGAGGAGGTAAAGGTTGTGTGAGTTGCCTGCCATCAATGTTACTATATGTATGTGAGTAGGAGGAAGGTTTTAGGCCCCTAGGTGGTGAGTGAGTATGCTAAGCATTGTCTCTTAGCCAATGCAAGGGCATACTGATCACATCTATGTCTGCCTACACCCCCAACAGCTGGTGGCTTCCACTCTGACTCCTCATCTGCTTGTGACTGTGGTGACCTTAGCATTGGTGATGGGACGTCTGCCTCTTCCCCTTGCTGATTCTGCTGCAGCTGTTTCCTCAGGATTATGTTGTGTGACATGGCACACACTATGAAGATTCCGGTACATGTCTGTGGATTGTACTGCAGGGCTCCCCCAGATGGATCTAGGCATTGGAATCATGACCTCAGCAGCCCAAACACACTCTATGACATTTCTGGTTTGAGTGTATGCCACATTATGGCATCCTCTTCTTCTGTGGGTGTGTGTGCATTTCTGATGGGTGTCATCAGCTATGGTTTGAGTGCATAGCCTGCATCCACACATAAATGACCCTGTGGAATATTCCCCCCTAGCAAACATCTGGTACAGTTGGGAGGTGTGCCAGATATGTGAGTCATAGTTACTGCCAGGGTTGCCAGCATACACGTTCAAGATGATTCCCTTTACTTTACACACAATTTGGAAAGTGATAAAGTGGTTGCCCTTTCTGTTAATGTAGACCCTACCCTGTTCCCCAGGTGTTGTCTTCATTTCTATATTAGTGCAATCTATGCCACTCAGTACTTCAGGGTTGTGTGCTACCAGGTAGCACTGTTGCATATTTCTATCTCCTCAGAACTAAGGGGAAAATATATGTGCTCACTGGCATGTTGGAGCATAGCATCGAATAATGGGGGAGGATCCTGGATGCTGATGCCTGTGACACTCCCAGCATGTTTGCTGTTGGTCTCTGAAAGGTGCATGTAGCTAAGATTCTAAGGGCTGTGCATACCTTAGTTTCCACTGGAATAGGTTTCCCCTCAGTTGGCTCTGGCTCTGAGTTGAGGTTGCAGGGTTCCTGTAGTGTGTCCCTGTCTACCCTGTAGCGCTCTGCAATTTCCACATCATGTAGGTTGTGATAAGTTATATGTGGCCTGAAAACTCTTCTCCTTCTTGGCCTAGGCCTATTAGCAGCAGCAGAATCATTAGATTCAGCCTTTAGCACACACAAATGGATTAATAGCAGCATCCCTTAACATTCTGTCTGGGTAGACTTTCCATGTCTGCACTGAAAAACTTTTGAAATCCACAGGAAAATCCAGCATGGAGTCTACATGGATGCTTTACAGCTTGTTGAATAGTTCCACCAGATTGGTTGATTATCATGCATTTCAGAGGCTTATACTGTAATCAGCATCTGTGAAACACAGACAAAAGCAGATGCACACCACTAATAATCTACTCCATTATAAAAAGGCAAACATGTAGCTAGCCAAACTGATGGTAAGGGGAGTTTTTATATGTTTGCAAGACTGCAAAAACACTTTTTTCTTCAGGATATATCTGTACAGAGGAGTGCTGAACTTCAGCAGGTATGCTCCCATTTTGTCACCTACATAATGCACATTCTTGAATGTATTTAAGAATAATGTGAAGCAAAGGTTTATAAACTTGTATCTGTATGCATTAGTTAGAAGTGTACTGATGGCATGTGCATGTTTGTCAAGCCATTTCAGAGGTACACATGATTGACAATATATGAGAATGGAATGCTATATGACAAATATGTAGAAGTGTCAGGGATAGGTCCTTTGATAGCACATTTAGCATTTCAGAGATGTTTTGTTAGCAAAATGGATCATTTGCCTGTTCTTTTGAGGGGGAAGCAATGATGAGTTATTGTTATGGCAGAAACAAGAATGGACTCTTCTTTTGGGGGGAAGGTGAGTTACTGTTATGGCACATACAAAATATTTTGCTTTTGTTACTCTCCTTGTTTTGCATCCTATCTGTTGTTAGTATTTCACATCTGTAATGTATTTTATGTTTCTCCAGGGAGTAATACTGACTGGCTAACTTTTCTATTTTATCTGGAAACAGTTGTTTTGCAGTTATTTGATACTTATGTGTATTATATGTCTGTTGTTTTTTAGGACACCTACAACTGTGTCAGTCAGGCATGTCTGTCTACAGAGACCCCAGTTCAGTGATGCCGAGAATCAAGTAATAGACATTTTTTTGGAAACATGGTGCATTTCTCCTGGAAAGGGGACTTGGAGATATGGCACAGAGGCTGCTAATATAGCAGCAGATCATACAAGACGTAAATGTTGTGGGCAGCTATGGCAAAACATATGAACAGGTGTGCTACAGAGCCAATGACATGCTAACCACTGCAAGGAGGTGAGCAGCTGCTATTGCCTGTAACCAAATGGTTACTGGGGGAGTGCCTGCTAGGGAACCACCACTTACCCCCAGTGAAGAGTTCCTGGCAAATATCCAAAATCCAGATAACTCCCAGGAGAGTGGAGTGCATCATATTCTGGATGTGGGTGCCAAACCTTCCAAGACAGCAAGCACACCCCAGGAGGAGCTTCCAGGTAGGCTTTGTTATCTGATCAGTTGAATACTGTTGTATAGTAAAACAACTGAAATGAATGTTAATTCTGTGTAACATGTCTTTGTTTTTTTTTTTGGGGGGGGTTGAGGATTGCTACAGTTGTAAGCTTTGTTTGGAGTTGTCAGCCATGTTCTTGTTGAAAGTAGAGTTAATGCACATATAAAGGTGGAAATGTATTACCCCCCTGTGTTACTGTTAATTGGGATGATGTTGCCCTTACCTCTTGCTTAAATTCTTCCAGGACCATCTGGACTCCAGGAATGTATGCATCCTACAGATGGTAAGGCAAATATTGTTATGTCAGTACTGCAGTCAATCTAAAGAAAAATCGTAGTGTGTGATTTTCATCTCAGACCTGTTGTGTGTATGCAATACTGTCTGCAATAGTGGCAGCACTGTTAGTTTGTTAGCATATATTGCACTATAGGAGTGCAGATATTAATGTATTCCTGTGTTTCTTTCTTTTTATCACTGGTGATCATGACAGTGGGAGTGTGGGCTGTGTACCACCTGATGTAGGTTTCTCAGAAGACTCTGATGGTGATGGTGGCCAAACTGAAGCAACAGTCAGGGGGTGCAGAGGTTTAATCTGACACAAAGACGGACATACAGCCATCCCCTGCATTTACATCAGATACAGCCAGTAGTCCTACACCTACCCCGTCCACTGACTCCACAGATATTGGACAGGTGGAGGGTGAGGATATTCACCAGGAAAGTGTAGCTATTGTGGCTTTAGAGCCTGTTGAGTTTGGCTGTAGCCAAAGTGTGGGTGCGATGCTACACAGGAGGATTAATAGGGGTGCTTGGAGGGGGCCTGCTGTCCCTCCTTCACCTGGTGCAGGTGTCACTTCCTGTGCCACTCTGGATGGTTAGAGCCATCATGGAGGCACAGGCACATTTCTATAGGTGCTCCAGACAAATGCTCAGGGTTGTGAATGTGGCACAGTCTGACATGCATGACTACCTCCACTGTGTTGCCTATTCACTGGATTGGATGAATGACATGTTGGAACAAGAAGTGTCTGTGATGAACTGAGGGGTGTCTGTCCACCCAGTCTCAATGAAAGTGTGACAATAAACCTAGTTCAGAAAGATACACAAAATAAAATTAAATAATTTTGATACACAGATATAAAAGTTTTGGTATATGTTTTTTATTTGTTATATGCAGATTGTTTTTTTTATTTTTTAGTATTCCTACTACATGTAATGTATTTATTTATGTGTTAGTATTTTTTTTTTATGTGTTAGTTCTTTAAAGGTGTAGTCACATGACATTTTCTTTTTTGTATTTAAATTGTGTGTTTTATATCAGCTGACGATTTGCCTGAAGAAGCCTGTGTTGTTGAAAGTCTAGTACTAGCAAGCTTTAATAAATTTCCTGCTGTTTATTTATCAAGTATCATGGTGCCAGTTTACTTTACATTTTGTTTTATTTTACCTGATTTTTTAGTACACTGGCTTTATCTACGTGGCAGAATTATTTTATATTTGTGGTTTTCCCCCTGGATTAACACCAGTAGCTAAGGCAATTGCTGAAGTCGATAACTTTTTTGTTTGCATTGAGGAATCATCCTGGATGAAGGTAGAATGCTGCTTAGGGCTACAGACATACCTGTCTGGGACACATAATCTGAAAGCTCAGTCATATCTCTCTTCATATAGTCCAGTGAGGTGCATCTCAAATAATTTACTCTAACATGGAGTACGACAGAGCTGTAACTGTGCTTGTTGTTGACAGACTTCAGTGTGTGCATGACTTTGTGGATCCTGGTACCTGACAGGCAGCTGACTGTGACTTTCTCCTTGTATAATCTGGTGAGGGGGACATCTGTGTGTCTCACTATGGATTCACCTATAACCAACACATTAGTTTTCAGGTGTTTTGTCTGAAGGGCTTCATGGGTGACACACTGATACATTTGTTTTTATGTGTAGTAGGTTATATTGCGACTGTAATATGTGCAGAAGGGTTGCATTTGCGAGGTTTCTGCTCTTTTGGTAAGCTTCTAATGATTACTTTTGTGTATATGGGGTTATGTGTTGTGCACTTGGTTTGTTGAGGAGGTAATGTGTGTGCACTGACATGTTTGATATCTTGTTTGTTGTTACCTGAAAGAGAGAGCATTTATTCTAGATTCATTGTACAGTTGCATTTCTCACATATTGTATTTGTAAGTTTTAGGAGTACATGGTTTTCAGTATACATGAGGCAATAAAAGCCTAGGTGTGTAAAAACAAAAGTACCCTTATTAAAAATATTTACATGGTCATTGTTAACAGAACAATTTGGTGAGCAGAAACAACTCTGCCTGTCTTTGAGGAACATAGATGCCATCCCAGAGGTGACTTTACAATCATTCACCCAGTAGTAAAGATTGCGCTTGAACAAAGTCATTGAGGAGGACTGCCTCACATGCAGTGGGAGCCTATAACAAAGGAATGTGAGTCATTGGGGGACATATCTGTCTCCCCTGCATGTTCAATTTATATCACAGGCTAGGTTAAGAACCCTGGGCCAAGTTATTCCTGTCCCATGTTATTTGTAGATGTTCAGCATTTCCAGTAGGGAAGAGTCTGAGACTTCTCTGTAAGTCAGACATAGGTCACCTCTCAGCAGCTTGCATGATACTGAGTACAGTGACAGGTCTTTTAGTCTTTCCATGTATGGAATGTTTGGAGGACCTCCATTCTTCCAGTCACAAACTTCTATTTTTTTCTCTAATTGCTGTAGATGTCTGTTGAGGACCAGACAGAAGGGAGCCTTGTACTCAATTACTGGTCTGATGAAGGTGGAGTACAACACAGCTATGACCTCCCTGATCTTGGATGTGATGCCTATATGTATGATGTGCGCAATTCAGAGTTTATGTCTCACCACTCCATTATGGACACATAGTGATGAAAGTGTAGATTGCTATGAACATGTGTTCACATGTCTCACAACACTGTGTTTGAACTGAGAGGGCTGCTATGTATAGCATAATTAGCAGGGGTACATCATTGCCAAAGGGGACAATGAGGCATTGTATGCTTTAAGGTTCAGTTTGTGAGTTTGGCACCCATGGCGTGTGTCTGATAGCTCCTTCTGTAACATGTTACTATCACTGGGGGAATCTATATGACTGTGTGCAATTAACAGTCTTCTCCAAACATGGTAAACCACAGGCCATCTACCATTGCCTGCAGAGTTGAGGGCCCAGCTCAGATCCTTGGGGAGTTCCATTGGTAAGTGGTGAGTGGGGTGCAGGTCCTGTGGGGGAAGGCCTATCCTGCTGTGCTGTGGAGCATTTCATGATGTGGTACACAAGGATGACATGGGCACATTTTGATGACACATAATAATATAAAACAACAAAAGAAAAATAAAATAAAATGAGAGAGGTAAGGGTTGGGTGAAAAAAGGAGATAAGATTAGCACCTTCATATGTAACATGCAATGCACTAATACAATTATTTGACTCTTATTATCTTAACCTTTACTCTTAAGACTACCAACCCTAACAGACAAATATTACTTTTAAGACTACCAGCTCCAAAGAGATGCACACTTTACTATAGATTGCAGCAAGTACTTCTATACATGTACATATATGGCACATATGTGTGTTCTAGTTATATAGATTACAGTTTACAGCAGGGCATGTGTGCCACTGGTGTAGAGCTTGTACTTTAAACCTTTAAGTCACGCATAATGTAAGAATTAACAGCACTGTATAGTCGGGAAGTGTGGTATTTGAACCCACAACGTCTGACTAAATTCTAATATTGTACTATTGGTCTGTGCTACAAACTAATGCATGCATGCTTGCTTTTACAGTTGAGATATGCATGCTCAATTTGATATAACTGTATGAAATACCAAAGACGCTATCTTTAACTTCTAATGCTACAATAACACTACTCTTCTGCTGCATACATACTACATGTCTCCCACATCCTCACCAATCTAGCAGCATGGGTCCTAACATTGTGCTCCCTTTCCATGACAGCAGTGGAAATAACAGAACAGAATACCATTATAAATGCCAGTCTTGCCTATATTCAGATTTTAAGCCTAACAAGTACTCTCTGTAGTTGATACTTACACAACTGTGAGATGCCCTGCGTCCTAAATTCCTCAATCCATCGGTCAAGGGTATCGGTCACTGTGGTGATACCTGCATTGTTTACCAGTGTGGAGAATATCTGTGGCACTAGTTACAGCCTGGGCCAAACTATCCCAAGCCTCTGACTTACAATGGAACCAAGAATAGTCCCCCTGCAGCAACCTGGCACTATGGTGTTTCACTAGGAGTCCAACAAAAACCTTGGACTCCTGGAAACCCCATCTCTGAAGCCTGCATCTCACATCCTCTCCAGGAATGCCTGCCATGCCTACTATAAATTAAGAACAATGGAGACTGATGATTTCTTCCCATTTCCAATAATTACATTTACTGGAAATGTGCACACTGTTTGAAAATGCTGTGAACTGCTTACCATCATGCAAACATGGTGCTTGAGGGAGCACACTGCCAAGCAATGTGTTTGTGTGATGGTAAGTGGTGCACAGCAGTGGCAGACAATGCACTTTCAAGGTTATTTGATGTACAGGGAGTTGTGTGTGTTAGTCAAGTGTGAAGGCCTTGCCAGTCCAGATATCAGGCATATACTTACAGAAACATAGTACACAATATAGCCACAGTCAAAAAAACAAAGGTTGCACACCCTGTACTTTATCCCAAGACCATCTGGACCTCCAGCCCTACACTTACACCTGCTGCCAGAGAAATAGTTATATGACATTCCCTATTTTAATAATCATTCTTAAGGTCTTTCTGCTAACAGCAGCTCAAAGTCACTTACTGGTTTTGTGAGATGCCTAATAGTATTAATTGAATGCATCCATATTTATTTCTTAGTTGCTTAGGTCCTGTCTGTTTCCTGGGTGGACCAGTTGTCTAAATTGTGCATTGCTGTGCTGTGTGCAAACTAGATAAGAATAACCAAACCTGACATTAATTTTTCTCCATTTCCCATGTTTGCACTAAGTGGCACATCATGCAAACAGTGGCAAAGAAAAAAAAAAGAAACAAAATATATATATATAAAAACCACAAGTAGCAGGTATGTTTCATAGCCTCAGTACTAACTGTCAGAGTTTAGCAATGCGGCACACAGGTTTATCTCCCATGTGTATACACTTTGCTAATTGTTGCGCAATGGAAAACTACATATTATTAATTATTACTGCTGTTTATTGCCCATTTCTTGTGTATAACATAACATTACACGTGGAAACCTTAGAAAATGAAAGCTGTACCTCACACTATGTCACATATTTACAATACAGCCATGTGTTGCCCCCCCTCAATACTGCAACCATGGTGTCATGGTGTCTCAGTAATTTTTCCACACATATATCACCTACACTACAGAAATTAATATCAAATATTGTGTCATATGCAATGCACATCAATCTGGTAACATACAGAACTACAACTATTGACCCATAAGTCTAATAAGCCTTATCTGCAAGGCTAGGGAAGGGATCAGCGTGACCTTCAACACACTTGAGTTGACCCATGTTGTGTTTGTCAAGGACAGAGCTTGCCTATTGAACCTTGTGGACTTCTTTGATATTGACCCAAAGACCTGGATAACAGATAACAGGCTGTACCACCTATGTTCAGTTACCCTATCCCTTGAATAATATCCCCCATTCATGTCTCATAGTGAAAATGTACCATCTGTGAATTAAGCCATACAGTATTAGCTGGATAGCCAACTGGCTCACCAACAGAACACCCACTTTCAGAGTTGGGGACTGCACCTCCACCGCTTGCCCACTCACCAGTAGAATACCACAATGATCTGTGCTAGGCCCTCAACTGTTTCAGAAATACTTCCCTGAAGCACAGGCAACAGTACATGGCCTGTGGTTTACCAAGTTTGCAGATGACTGTTAACTGAACACACTCATATAGAGTCCCCCAATGATAGTAACATATTACAGTAGGGAATGATACAGACTGATGATTGGTGACAAACGCATAGACTGAATTCTAAGCATACAATGACTCTTTGTCACCTTTGTCTATGAAGTACCCCTGCTAATTATGATATACGTAGCATTCCTCCTAAGGTCAAACACAGTGTTGGGAGAGCTGAGAACACATTTTGATAGCAATCTACACTTTCATCACTATGTGCTCATAGTGGTGACACACACACTCTGCATTGCACACATCATACATATGGACATCACATCCAAGACCAGAGTAGTCATCCCTCTGTTGTATTCTACCCTTATCACATCAGTAATGGACTACAATACTCACATTTCTCTGTAGTTCACCAGACATGTGCAGTAATTACAGAGAACACAGAGTTGTGCCTAGGAAACTCTCAAACATCTAAACGTGACATACATGGAAAGACTGACATACCTGTCACTGTACTTGGTATCATGCAGCCAGCTGAGAGGTGACCTATGGATACCTTACAGAGCAGTCTCAGACCCTGCCCTTCTGGAAATGATGGACATCTGCAATTCAATTGGGACAGCTATAATTTGCCCTTGGGTTCTTAATCTAGCCTGTGTGACATAAACAGAACATGCTGGGGAGACAGATATATCCCACAATGATTAACACTCCTCTGTAATAGGCTCCCACTGTATGTGAAGAAGTGACCCTTGTGACACCCATGCACTGGACCAGTAATCAAGGAGCCTCAATCCTCACCACTAGCACCAGTGAGGGGCGTGCACATTGGGAAGAATAACAAGTACACACACAGTAAAGTACAATTTCCCTTAAGAGCACACAGAGATCAAAGTCAGTCTGGGGCTGGTTTCTCCCTTTCTCTCCAGATCCCCAAGAAGACTCCCCATTAGCACAGCTATAGGGTTCATATCCCAGCTGAATAGTCAAGCAAAAACCTCCAGTACCCTGCCCAAGTAGCTGACACACACATACACACACATACACACACACACACACACACACACACACACACACACACACACACACACACACACACACACACACACACACACACACACACACACAAATACACTTTGAGATTTGGTTTATATACAAACACACAGATACTCCTGGGGAAGGCTGGCACAAGTTCTCCAGATATGCCCTCTCCTGCCAGTCTATAAGGTAGTAATCACTGCCACAAACTACTCTTATCAGCTACTAATAAGGCCCTTCCCAAAGAATAACCAATTTCACTGTTTAATATTACCATTATCCAAATAGTAAGTGTGACCCAGGGCTAAAGCTATTAGAGTGGCTTGGACAGTATCACTGAATACATGCAATGTATGCTAAGAGCTTAAATTATCTCTACACAAAACAGCCACAGTTGAAAGGTTTAAAAATATTTAATAAGAAATAATAAAACCACAAGACAAATCTTATTACTTCAACACAATGATATTACACAGTTTAGAATTCACAGGAAAATGCTTTAAATAATACTGTAGAATAGTCTGACATAAATATAGAAAACAGATAGACTAATCTAGCAAAATTTCTATCTAACGCTAAGAGAAATACTAAGATCTAAGATCCTACTTACAGAGCAAAGGCAGAGCGCTGGTGAGTTGATGTTTTCAGACAAAATCCAAAAATGCTGAATTCTCTCTCTCTCTGAGAAAGTCTTAAATTAATAACAGTACTGCTGAGTCATTTCACAATACATCATTCTTGACACTTCTCTGTTTCCCAGGCTAACAGAAACTCAAAATTTACATTTCTTAGTAAGCTGCAGCCATCCAGGAAGCCACAGCAATAAAAGACATTATATATGTAAAACCTTAGTAATTATCTCCTAAATCAAGACAATAGAAAGATTTTCCTGACCCAGACATCCTGTCTCCGAGCTTGAGATCAAACAGTCATACAATGCTTGACTTATCAGCTTTCTTCCAGTACAGTACACTGTGGTTACAACATATAGTTTAATCATAACATATAGTTCTCTTTACATTTGTAAACCATGCCTGTAGATCATATTAATATTTACAAATTACATAGAATTATCTACAAAATTCTATCTAGCTAGGCTGGCAGCCTTCACATATCTCCCCCCTGAAGAACTCAAGCCAGTTTTTCAAGTGACCATTGACCAACGTTGCTTGAAAGGGTTAGGTCTATCTGAATATACCTTACCACATTCCCTGTCTTCATAGGTTCATAGGTTCATACTAAGCTATCTGCCCTAGGGCATTTATAAGCCTAGCCAGAGTGTGTTTGGCTTTCGCCACCCATTTTAAATTAATTATAGGTTCATAGGTTCATACTAGGCTATCTGCCCTAGGGCATTTATAAGCCTAGCCAGAGTGGAGGGCCCATCTGCATTAGCTTTGCTAACCCCACTGCAGTGCTGCACTGTCATATCATATGCTTGCAACCCTAGGCTCCATCTTAGTGACTTGGCATTTTGCTGGCTGGCTCAGAGTAACCATGTTAGGGGATTGTGATCTGTAACTACAGTGAATTTTCTTCCATACAAAGAAATTTGGCTAAGTACAACCCCCACCCCATGGTTCGAAGCATCCACCAGCACAACAAATTCTTTGCTGTAATCTGGACTGCCTAACACAGGGGGCCCTCCCAAAGCTTCTCTAGGCTTCTGGAATGCCTGCTCACATGCTGTGGTCCACACTACCTTATCTGGCCTGTTTTTCCTTGTCAGGTCTGCGCGGGGAGCAGCTATTGTACTATAACTGGGGACAAATTTCTGTAGTACCCTGCTGTCCCTAAGCATGCTCTCACCTGCGTTTTGATAACAGGTGCAGACCATGCCTAAATGGCTTCCACTTTGGCAGGTTCTGGTCTGATCTTTCCACTCCCCACTCTATGTCCCAGGTAGGAGACCTCTGCCATACCAACCCGAGATTTGCTCGGCTTAATGGTCATCCATGCCCTCTGTAGTCTGCCCAGCACCTCCCTGACATGCTGAAGGTGCTCTTGCCAGGCATGGCTGTAGATGGCAATATCATCTAGGTAAGCAAGGGAAAACCCTCCTGCTCCTTCTAGGATATGATCTACCAGCCTTTGGAAAGTTGCTGGGACATTTTTAATCCCAAAGAGCATCTTTGTGAACTCATACAAACCAAAAGAAGTCACAAATGTTGACCTCTCTCTAGCACTGGGAGTCAATGGCACCTGTCAGTAACCATTGGTAAGATGAATGGTGGTAAGATACTTAGCCTTATCCAGCTGCTCTAGGGCTTCATCTGTCCTAGGCATGGGGTAAGCATCTGACTCTATGTGATTATTTAATTTAATGTAGTCCACACAGAACCTGGTGCTGCCATCCTTCTTTGGCACCAGCACCTCTGGGGAGGCCCAGGGACTGTTGGACTCTTGAATTACCCCTAGTTCCAACATTTCCTGTATCTCCTCCCTCAGAGTCTGTTTGACTCTCTCAACCACCCCGTAAGGGGCCTGCCTAATAGGCCTTTGGTGTCCTGAATCCACCTGGTGCTGTACCAGGTGGATGAACCCTGGTTTCCCAGTGAATATGTCCCCAAACTCCTGTAACACTGCACCGATTTCTTGAACCTGGGTAGGAGATAGTTGCTGGGACATTGCTTCCCCTTCCACTAAGGTATCAGTCTGAGCTTCACTGAGGAGATCAGTTGCCAGATCTCCCTCAGACTTCTCCTGCAATCCACTGCAAATACTCAGCACAAGGGCTTCCCTATCATGGAAAGTTTTCATCATGTTAACATGGTATAATTTGTGCCTCTGTTTCCTGCCTAGCAGTTCTACCATGTAGTTAACATCACTTACCATTCTTACCACCTTGTAGGGTCCCTCCCAAGCTGCTTACAGCTTGTTGTGTCTGACAGGAATGAGAACCATTACCTGCTGCCCTACAGCATACTCACTATCTCAAACATTCCTGTCATACCAGACCTTTTTCTGTTGTTGGGCTTCTGCCAGGTTCTCCTGCTCCAAGCCCATGAGTTCCCTGAGCCTTGTCCTGAGGTTTAGGACATGTGCCACAACAGACTCCTTGTGGGATTCACACTCACCTTCCCACTCATCTTGAATTAAATCTAGAGGTCCTCTCACCCTGTACTCATACAGCAACTCAAAGGGTGAAAAACCTGTGGATTCCTAGGGAACCTCTCTGTAAGCAAACAGCAGAGGGGGCAAATATTTCTCCCAATCCCTCTTAAACTGCTCTGCAATTGCCTGTAGCATGGCCTTGATTGTAGAGTTTAACTTCTCAACAAGACCATTAGTCTGCAGATGGTAGGGTGTGGTCTTCAGGTGCTTCACCCCACAGTACTTCCACAGACAAGCCAGCAGGTCTGACATGAAATTGGCACCACTGTCAGTCAGTATGTCTTTTGGGAATCCTAGCTTACTGAAAATCTCTAACAAAGCATTTGCCACCTTTTCCGCCTCAATGGAGGACAAAGCCACTGCCTCAGGGTATCCTGTAGCATAATCTACTACCACTATGATATACTTTTTCCCTGTGGAACTTGGGGTACTCAGAGGACCCACAATATCCATAGCTACCCTCTGAAATGGCTCCTCAATCACAGGCAAAGGCATCAAAGGATCTCTCACCTTGTTTCCCGCCTTGCTTACCTTTTGGCACTGTTCACAGGTCCTGCATTACCCTGTTACATCTCTGGAAATCCTATGCCAATAAAAGTTCTGCATAATACGTCCCTTTGTACATTTTATGCCCATATGACCTGCAAAGAGAATATCATGGGCTATGGTTAGAAGCGCCAAATGGTAGCCTCTAGGCACTACCAACTGCTGTATTCTCTCAACTTCTAGCCCTCCCTCAGGGGTATACTCTCTATACAGTAACCATTTTCCCAGTATACAGATTCCCCCTTCCCTTGAGAATCAGGTGCCTCACTAGCTACCTGCCTCAGGCCTTGCAATGTATGGCCTGAGAGATGACCCTATCTCAACTATCTCCTTGTAACCCCTTCTACAGGAAGGCTGGTGTCCTCTGAGAGTGGTGCCTTACTGTCTGCCTGGGTACTACTACTCACCTCTGCTCTTGCAGTCACTCTGTCCAAGGGAACATCAGTGCCCACAAGCAGCTGTAGCTTACCTTCATTCTCACTGCTACATGGTAGCTCCCTCCCTGAAGTAACCACCTCACCAGTTCTGGCTGAAATTATGTGGTCTGACGGGGTCTCCTCCAGGCTACCAGAACCACATGCTTGTCTCCTAGCCTGCCTGCATGCAACTGCATTAACACAAAGTACTGCATTATCAAAATCCTTCCCTGTCAGGGCATCTGCAGGATGGTAGTTTGGTACCCACATCCTGACTCTCCTTGACTGTTAGGTAGACCAACATGACATCATGGACCTCTTCTACATGTACACTAGTAATATTCCAGATATGTGCAACAGACCTGTATGAGTTGTAATTGCTACATCAGGTCCATTACATCTGATAGATGTACTCAAAGAGGTCATCGAGGGCATGTATGATGACAACAGTATCATCTTGTGGAACTTGAACAGGTCAAGGCATTTGACAAAAATCCACATTGAGGTATTCAATCAACACTGTCATATGTGGCCATAAACAGCTATACCACCAAATGGGTAGACCTGTGTATGACACACGTAGCATCTCACTATGTTGAAATGTGTAATATGACATATATCTCAGGTCCAGGAATCAAGTCGGTGCATCATGGGTGTCTGCTAGGCCCTTTCTTGCCCATTTTTTAAATGATGGATATCACAGGTGACATAAAGATGCTGTGTGCAAACAGCTGCCTGAAGTACTACAGCTTGTGGGCAATCAGTGACTCCAACTATGATATTAATATAATGCAGACAGTATGAGCACATACCAGAGACTGCTTCCACAGCCATAACAATACCTGCATTGATCAGATATATGGAGGGGTTTGTTAAATCAGGACACATACACAACACTGAAGTATAATGTGGACATCGCACCCTATAATAAGATCAATATTTATGTGACCTGTGTCCTGGGGTAGAGGGTAAGTGGTACATCCACCAGCATGTGGCCGCAGTGATGACTACTCATTTGAATGTAGCACAACTTCTGGGTATGTAAAGGACATGCACTTCAGAGTCCATAATAACTTCATGGTTTCTAGCCTTCATCACAGCAGCAACTGTGTGCAATGCACCCTTCTTCATGAACATCACTACAGATCTTTCAGTGATATGTAACTGAAGTGTACCACATTTGTCACAGTGCGCTGTTACACAGCTTATTGGGCATACCTAGGTAGTCTTTCTGGGGAGTATACATGACTGTCTGATGGTTGGAGCACTAATAGGTTCATAGGTGTTTACTAGGCTAATGACTACAAGGGCCTCCTAAATCTCTGACAAGTTCCGATACCCTTGATAAGTGTAAGAAGGGCTTGAGAAATGAAAAATTTACTTCAGAGACCTGGGAGATGAACCATTTACAGGGTTCCTGTGTCCATTAGAGACATAAATGCCAAATCAGGGATGAATTTCCTGTTCCCCATCCAATTGTCCAAATTGCACTTGAATTGAGTTTGGGAAGAACTCTGTTTCACATGGATGGGGAGTCTGTTACAGAGATGGGGTAGTCTTGTGAATACATACCTGTCTTTCCAGCAGGTGCTATTTATATCACATGCAAGGTTTAAGTCTTTAGAATGGGTAATTCTGGAGCTGTTTGTTTTGGAGATATGCAGGAGGTCCATCAGAGTGGGGTCTGACAATGCCCTGTATGCCAGGCACACATGTCCCCTCAAAAGCCTGTAGGAGACAAAATACAGGGATAGGGCCTTGAGGTGGTCTGCATAGGACATTTTACATGTGCTCTGTATTCTTTTAGTGAGGAACCTCTGTGGATCTTCCAGTTGCTGGATATGCCTGGTTATGTATATACAAAAAGGGCATTGTACTCAATGATAGGTCTAATGAATGCCAAATACAGTGGAACAATGACTTCCTTGGACTTAGATGCCATACCTTTATTTATAACTTGCACAACATATAATGATTTCCTCAGTACTGCAGATATGTGATGGTCAAAGGCTAGATTACTGCTTATGTGTGTTCCTAAGTCCTGACTAATGGGTCGGCTCTAAGGGGTGTATTGTTAACAGGGGTGGATGACTTGCCAAAGGAAACTATTATGCATGTCTTGGCATTTCATTTTAGTCCATGGCTCTGACAGCATTTGCTTGTCTGTGTCAGCCCTTCCTGGAGACCATTTGTGTCAGTGTGGGATTCAATGACAGCTCCTAATTTGCAATCATCTTCATATTTAGTCAGCCAGGGAACATTGACATTGGCCTTGTCTTCAGAGAAATAAATAAATACCAAAAAGGAGCTGTCTGAGGACCAATCCTTGAGGGACTCCACTTGTGACAGCCTCTTTGTAGAGGTGGACTCACCAATTCTAACTTCCTGGGTCCTGTCTGTGAACCAGTTAGGTATCCACTGGGTGACATATGGGTTTATATTTAATCTCTTGAGTTTTTCAACAATACCTGAGTGGGGTATTGTGTCATATGCCTTGGCCATGTCAGCTTAGGCAGTGTGAACCATGTTGCCCTCATCCATCGCTTTGGTGACCTTCTGAAAGAAGTCCACCAGGTTCAGTAGGTATGACCTTCCTCTGATAAAACCAAGATGGGTTGGGTCCAGTGTCTGGAGGATTACTCTATCACTATTGATCATTTCCATGATAATTCTCTCCATTGCTTTACATATAAGACTAGTCAAACTTATGGTTTTGTAGTTTCCAGGGTCTGTAGATGGCCCACCTTTGTGCAGATGGATAACTGTTGCTGTTGTCCATTTATGAAACATGAAGAATGTTTGACTGCTACAACTAAATATCAAATCCATAGATCCTGATAGGTCATGTTTCGTGGTATTTGGAAGGCATTCTGGGATACTGTCTGGGCCCACTGATGCAGTGTTCTTGGCATTAGAAAGCTGTTATACCAGATGCATGTGTGCTACCTGTTCAGTTTATGCACACACCGCATACATAAGTGTTTGACAGCACTAATGGCATGTATGCCATTTGTGACAGTGTGGATTGTGCCATAGATATATGCCATGCACACAAGGCAACTAGCCTGTATTGTCCATACTGTCACACACAGGTATAATAGTGTCCCTCCTAATACCTCCTGCAGATATTACAATACCTGAACAGTGTGTGTGTGGTTACCCTTAGAGAGTGTGATGTATCATAATAGTTGTCAAGTGCATGCATGCAGGTGCATACCCCTTTTTGTCATAACATTTTCAGAAAAAAAAGTTTTACAAATCAATATTTGAATTGTGACAGTCTCCATCCACACCACATGAAAAGGAATGTGGTGAAAGGTCAGTTCATTTGGTTGAGTAGATTGACTTCAGATAATGGAGTATTTACTGAAGAAGTAACTTTACTCAAAAAGTTATTCATAGAAAGAGATTACAATGAAGATTGGTTAGTGCAAATAGAACTTGAGGTGCAGAAATTAAGATTTGGTGTCGCACGTCCAATATTGTGTTATGGGGATTTTCACACACCAACTGGACAATCGCACTTTCTGGATGCAAGTGGAACAAATGACAAATACTGTTTCTCTTTCCCATTGCCCATATGTCAAGAAATATGGGCAGTTAAACAGTGCATACAAGAGAACTGGAATGTTATATTGGGCAACAATGATTTAGCGAAAGAAATAGGTGATAGACCTATGTTTTCTTTCAAGAAAACTGTCAGCATTAAAACAGTATGTGAGAGGAATGAGAAGTTAGAAGTAGAGAAAAGATTATCATTACCCCAGGGACTTTCCAATGTGGACACTGTAAGCAACGCCGTCACATTTGTAACTCTTCTTTTGTCCATTTTTTATATTTGGACGTGACTATATAGGCTAGACAGAGATATGTCTGTTCGTCCAACCATGTGGTGTATGCAGCTATTTGTGAATAATGTTGCTGTTTTTACATAGGAAAAATTATTAGGCATTTAAAAAGAAGACTCTACGAACACTTGTTAGCCATCATGAAGAAGGATTTTAGTAATGCACTGGCTAAGCACACTGTTACATGTAAATATTTCAAGACATTTTCTTTTTTTGTTTTAGATTCTGTTTTTGTTGAGGATTTCAGTGGTGACATCAAGACACTACTAGAGTGTAAAGAGACACTCTGGCAGATCAGGCTGAATGCCGCTAAACTGCCTGGTTTAAATTAATTGATCAATATCAAATGTTTTTTACTAAGACAAAGGATATGAAGATGAGATTTTTTTATGGTATTTTAGTCATAAATCAATTGCTAACAAGTAATCAAATAATTCTGCTCAATCAAACCTAACTGTATGCAACTTTAGAGCATGCATGACTAGTGACCAATAGTATTATGATTTTGGGGCAATGCCCATTTTTAGAGTGTTTGCATTGGTTGTCTTTATCATGTGATTATTTGAATGTAATTTTAAGGTGTGTGTTTGTGTGTGTGTGTGTGTGTGTGTGTGTGTGTGTGTGTGTGTGTGTGTGTGTGTGTGTGTGTGTGTGTGTTTTACAAACTTTTCTGATGAAGTTCTTGTTGAAACATTAAAGAGAACAAAAGTGCTAATAAAAATTGTCCACGTATTCTTTTTATCCATTGTTTCACCTTGTTGTTTTTTTAGTATTCCTGTAAGGATATTTATGTCACACACAAATCCTTCCCATTGTTATGTCACCTCGGGTAGCAGTCACAGACAACACATTTTCACTGAACAGTCTGTACTGTAACATATAGATATGTGCTTGGTGTTGCTGCTACAATCATCTTCCATTGCATTCCCTCCTCTGCTGTACATCAGGGAGGTTCACCTGTACTCTTTACCTGTGTTCATTACTACAATTCATTTGCGTGTCCCTATTCAATACCCACCATTTCCCTAAGTGATCATTTAGGTTCATAGGTTCATAGGTTCATACTAGGCTATCTGCCCGAGGGCATTTATAAGCCTAGCCCATAGTTTTGTGGCTTACGCCACCCCTTTAGTATGGGGAACTATACCCATTATTTTGCTGTGCCTCTGTCTAGCAGTGACACTGAGGTAATCCCTGGAGTATATCTGCGATCTCCCATCCATTGGTCAAGATTTCTCTTGAACAAGGCCAGCGAGGTGCTCTGCCTCACATATACCGGGATTTTGTTCCACAGCATAGGGAGTCTTTGGGTGATGAATCTATCCCTCCAGCATGTCCTATTAATAGCCGTGTCGAGGTTTAAGTCTCCCGTCCTTGTGGCTCTGATGGATCTAGATTTTTTGAGGTGAAGCATATTCATCAAATCTGGGTTTGACATGGCCTTGTATGTCAGGCAAAGGTCACCTCTGAGCAAGCGATAAGCGACTGAATAGAGCTGGAGTTCTTTCAGTCGGGCAGCATAGGACAGATTTTTGAGACCCTTTATCCTTTTGGTGAGGAACTTTTGTGGCCTCTCCAGCTGCTGCAAGTGTCGGGTCAGATACATTCCGAATGGGGCATTGTACTCAATCATTGGTCTGATGAGTGATGAGTATAGGGAGACTATGACCTCCCTTGATCTAGATGTGAATCCCTTCATGATAAGGTGGGCAATGTAGAAGGTCTTCCTAACTACTTTAGCTACATGGGTGTCGAATGACAGGCTACTGTCAACCTGGGTCCCCAGGTCCCTGATAACTTCTTCTGTGCTCAGAGGATTACCACCTATATGGTAGCTAGGGGTAACCTTGTTTTTCCCGAAGGGTATGACTATGCATTTTTTGGCATTTAACTTTAGGCCATGGCTCTGGCACCAGTCATCCTTTTCTGTGAGACCCTTCTGAAGGATATCTGTGTCAGATGTGTTTTCGACTATGGCGCCCAGTTTGCAGTCATCTGCAAACTTTGTCAGCCATAACCCTCCTGTGTTTGCTTGTACTTCGGAAAAGTAGATGCCATACAAGAGTGGGCCCAGGACTGAGCCCTGTGGGACACCACTTGTGGCAGGCTTTGAGTCTGACATGGCGCCAGCAGCTCTGACCCTGTGGGTTCTGTCACTCAGCCAGTTTGCAACCCATCTTGTGATGTATGGGTTAACATTTAAGCTGATGAGTTTTTCAATGATACCCGAGTGGGGTATTGTATCAAAGGCCTTTGCCAGATCGAGGTAGGCTGTATGGACTGCCTTTCCCTCATCAATGGCTTTGGTGACTGTTTTGAAAAAGTCAACCAAGTTTAAAAGGCATGATCTGCCTTTGACAAAGCCAAACTGGGTTGGATCCAAAGTCTGCAAATTCCCTATGTCTTTATTTATGAGGTCCATTATGATCCTCTCCATAGCTTTGCAGATAAGGCTTGTCAAGCTAATGGGTCGGTAATTTCCAGGGTCTGTGGAGGCACCGCCTTTGTGAAGTGGGACCACAGTCGCAGTGCGCCACTCCCTGGGTACGTATCCAGAGGTGAGACTATGATTAAACAGCTGTCCTAGCTGTGGGTTTAATTCCTCATTGAGTTCGTGGAGCACACAGCCTGGGACACCATCAGGTCACATGGATGCTGTGTTTTTTGCTTTGGAGAGAGCAGTTCTCACTTGGGCGTTTGAGATGTTTGGGGGGCTGCAACCATTTGGTATAGATATCTCTCCTTTTGTGGGGGAGGGGGGAGAAGTTTGCACTGAACCTGTCAGCCAGTATGTTGGCAATGTCTATAGGATCAGTAATCTTCACATCATTTTGAACTAGTTCTGAGCATCTCTGGGAATTTCCTCCCAGGTTTCTAACATAGCTAAAGAAGGCCTTATGATTGTCTTTTGAGTCTTTAGCTATTTTTCTCTCAAAATTTGCTTTGGATGATTTTATGAGAGCTCTTAGTTTTTTACTTATAGTGATCAAAGGTGTCTTACCTTTTAAGGATTTTGCTCTATCTTGTAGTAGCTTCCTCCTTTTGTTGTAGAGTTTGTTTATGGCTGGGGTCCACCAGACTGGACGCTTGCCCTTGGTACAAAGAGTCTTTGTTTTGCTTGGGATTGCCTTATCCATGCAGTCCTGCAGGTGCTGGTAGAAGGCATTTGTAAGTGATTCAGCGGCTTGAGTACTGTTTTCCGCTCGGGGGCCTTAAAGGAGACCACACTAGTCTTTAGAAGTGTGAAGTCGGCTTCGAGAAGTTTTTACTGTGGTCTTTTTATTTCAGGTGGGGTGGGATGAGAACCTCCAGCAAGAGTAGTTTGTGATCTGATCTCACCAGTGAGGGGTATACTTCCGGTGTTGAACATTGTGCTCCCATGTTCGTGATGATGAGATCAAGTATGTTTTCTCCTCTTGTGGGGATGGTGACTAGTTGTTCCATGGCATTTGAGTTTATGAATTCCAGGAACTTTTGGGCTAGGGTGTTTGGGCTTGAGTAGTGTTCCCAGTCTATATTAGGGTAATTGAAGTCACCTAGTATGATGGTGTTTGGAGATACATTTATCCCCTCCAGTGTTTTCAGGAAAGCCATGTGAGGTTCCTGAGTTTGTGAGGGTGGCCTGTAACATGCTACAATTTGCAGAGCAGTCTTGCCTATGGTTAATTGCACCTGGATGGTCTCCGATGCATCGTGTGTTGCCACCAGTCTTGAGGTGTGGGTGTCCTTGATGAATATGGATACCCCCCCTCCTTTCTTGGTATTGTCCGGATTTTGGGGCCGGAACGCATGATATGAGGTAAAACCTGTTAGTGCTGGGGTGCTCTCAAGAGCCTTGAACCAGGTTTCTGTCACAGCACAGACATCGATGTTCTCCATACTGGGAAGGGCCTCGAGTGCGTGCAGTTTGAGATTTAGACTTCTGGCATTGAGCAGCATTACCCTTAGTTTTTTTCCTTTTTTGTGTTCTAGGGTGGTAGGTTTAGAATTTGAGCCTTGCCTAAAAAATGCACTATGTGGGTGGCAAGAGCCTTTGCCAATATCCGGAATCCCAGGGGTGACAGGTGCAAGCCGTCCCTTGCGAAACAGCGTGGCTTGTCCAGCATGCCATCCCAGGCAGACAGACATTGGATCCCCTTTGAATGACACCAGAGTTTAAGCCAATTGTTAAAGCTGATCATCTTATCTCTGTATTGTGGCATCATTCTTGGTGAAGGTAGGATACTGCTCAAGGTCAGGGTCATACCTGCCAGGGCTACATAATCAGAGAGCTCCTCAATGTCTCTTTTCATGTAGTCCAAGGAGGTACGTCTCAGGTCGTTTACACCAGCGTGGCATTTTACATGGCAGTCCCATATCCTGTTACAGATCATTAACATAGTTTCAGTACAGTATGCCAGGAATGGAATATCACAAGAGTCTGCACTGCAGGTACACTGTCCTGTACTGGGTTTGGACCATAAACTTCACATTCATATATCTCAGCTGTGCATATATTTCCAGGATGTCCAGATGTTTTCCTTATCAAATATGTGGCTTTCTGCCATATCACTGGGATGATCTCTGGACTAATATGACTCAATAATACATACATTTGAGTGCATACCTTTCAACTGACCTGATCTCTGGTGAATGTGCAGTTTTTTGTCTCATATTTATGATCTTTTCCTCATAACAATTTTTTCCTGGCAAATCATTGGCATGTCATTGCAGAATGCAGTCAGAAACTGATGACTGATATTTGAGTTTCAAACTTCAGGCTCTTCAGAAAGTCCATGCTACAGGGGGAGTGGCCAAGATGAGCACCAGATAGCAGCAGATTTCTTCAGCTTCTCTCAGTTTAGCTTTTATGACAGGAAATTATAATTCTTAAGTTATCCTATTAAACTTATTTTTTTATAAATAGTTTCCTGATATCTAAGTCTAGGATAATATAAAAAATACTGGTTTAGACAAATTTTCCTGTCAAAAATCTATTTGGAATATATCTATTTATCACAAACTCTCAGAATGAGCTTTTCAGAAGGCAACAATCAAGATGCCAGTTTTAGAAAGGAACTAGAAATGTTGATATAAAGAATGCAGGACTTGGCAACCAAAATATACAGAATTGAATAAAAAATTGACAACTTCAAAGAAAAATGCACTAAGCAAATGGACTTATTACTTAAAGATCTACAACAACAAAAGACACAAATAAATGGAATAGAGGAAGCAGGAAATGACATTGACAACAGAATGCAGGAAGGAGAAAACAACATTGAATTCCTTCTCAAACAAAACACTCTCCTGCAAAATAAACTAGATGACCTAGAGAACAGGTCTCAAAGGAACAAGTTAAGAATCTTTGGGCTGCCTGAAAACATCGAAGGCAACAATATGGTAAGTTTTTTGACATCATGGTTACCCAAAACACTAGACTTGGCAGAAGCCTTATCATTTGGCATAGAAAGACCCCATAGGTCCTTGTTGTTCGCAAATGCAAACAAAACAACACCCAAATCAGTTATTGGTAGCTTTCACTCTTCATATGATAAAGAGATTGTACTAAAAACAGCATGGACAAAAGCACCTATTAAAGTTAATGAAACTGTCATCAGATTTGATAATGACTATTCCTCGATTGTTATAGCCAAAAGAAAAAACATTTTTATCATTGATAAAAGAATTAAAGAAAGCTCAAATCAAAACTCTTCTCCTTTTTCCAGCCAAACTGAAGATATTTCTACCAGATAGTCCTAGAATATTTGAAGACTTAGAATCTGCCTTGACATGTATTAAAAAAACACAAAATCTTAGACAAAACTGAGGAAATGGAATGGACAAGCCCATCTTTGAAAAGAATGGCAACAGACACAGCTCAGAAGACTATTAACAAACAAAAGAGACTGAAAAACAAATAATAACATAACTTATTTGTCATGTTCAACAATTTCCATACTTAAAATTTTACTTATAATCTTTGCTTTTGTGCGAAACAATGCTAAAAATAATAAGAAAATACCACACGGGATGTAACCAGAATGGATTATAGTATCAATGACTGCTATACTTTGAAAAGTGAAGTCTAATCATAAGGTTAGATATACTTTAAATACTCTGCTGACTTTTTTTACTAAATATTGTGTTTCAATACAATTATTACATGTGTTTTAATAGTTTGCTTATGTTATTATTGCTATTTACAAGGGGGAGGGGAGGGGAGGGGAGAGGGGGATAAATGTTTATTCAGATAGTAATACTTATTGTTATAGTTTTATGTTATTAATGTACTGGGAATGCTGAATATTGCATTATAAGATATAATTGTTGTAATGGTGTTGTTTGTACTTGGTGAGGGACTGTAATGAATGTTATTCATAACTGAGAAGGCACACTGCAATGTTTGCTTTGGGGCTTGAGCTCTTAGGGCAAGGAAAGCTGTAGAAAAAAGTTCAAAAGTATTTATTTACAGTTTTCCCACTTAATTCACCGAGAAAGACAATTTTGAGTTCCCATGGGCTAAAGAAGCATAGCCACGAACATAAGACACCTTCACTATACTCCATTGCTTTTCAGGAACTTATCTAACATTGCAGATTGAACTTTGACCTTCAATGACACGTCACGTGATGTGAAGACGCTGGATTTGCTGAATCAGGAAGATAAATAGTTGCAAAGAAGAAACAGAAAGAAAATGGATTTTTGAACAAAAATGTACGTTTTTAGCTTATAGTATGAAAGAAAATGCTATAATATATAATTGAAAGGATTCTACTGTCTTTTTTAATCTACAGGTTGATTGTTATTAAACAATTTGCTTTTAAGTTAACTTCTAAATGTTAATTACTGTGTAAACTGAGTTATTTTCTGCTGCTAAGAGTTTCTTTAAAGCAAGTCAGAAAAGGTTAAAAGATTGTATAGATCATTTACTTTATACAGTACTAGATCTTTTGGCAGTGATGCATTAATTTCAAGATGGGACCTTACTAAAACATTTTTATAATGTAATCCTAACAACTGGTATTATACAACTATAAAACATTCTGAATTCCTTGCCATAGATGTAATGGTTTGTGACTTAAATTAATATTTTTTTTCCTTTTCTTTCTCTCTCTCTCTTTTATTTTCTGGTTTGTTTTAAATATCATAACTACTGATGGAAAATTTTCAATGAGGTTGAGTAGCCATTCACTTTCAGACTGGGCATTAAACAGCAGCAGAGGCTTCTCAATTTAGGAGTTTACAACTCCAGGCAGGGTGCAGGGCTCATAGGTTCATAGGTAGGTGCTAGGCTATTAGCCCTAGGGCCTATATAAGCCTAGCCAAAAAGTTACCCTGGCTTTTGCCACCCAAGAAAATTATTTTCCTGTGCCCCTGTCAAGCAGAGCCACAGAAGTGATCCCTGAGGTGAATTTCCTGTTTCCCATCCAATTATCAAGATTTTTCTTGAAGAGTGCTAATGAGGAGCTCTGTTTGACATAGATAGGTAGTCTGTTCCAGAGTATGGGAAGTCTCTGGGACAGGAATCTATCTCTCCAGCATATTCTGTTTATTGTGGTGACAAGATTTAGGTCCCTAGAGCATGTAGCTTGGAGGGACTGGGATTTCTTTAAGTGGAGAATGTCCAACAGCTCTGGGTTTGACATAGCTTTGTATGTTAGGCAGAGATCGCCTCTGAGTAGGCGATATGCAATGGAGTAAAGCTGGAGATTTTTGAGACGATCTGCGTAGGGCATCTGTTTGAGGCCAGTAATCCTCTTTGTGGGGTATTTCTGCCACCTTTCCAGTTGTTGTAGATGTCTTGTGAGGTACATACCAAAAGGGGTGTTGTACTCTATAATGGGTCTAATGAGTGATGAGTAGAGGGGAACAATGACCTCTTTTTTTCTTGATGAGAAACCTTTTGTGATGAGGTGAGCCATGTAGAAGGATTTCCTGACCACTGTGGCAATGTGATTATCAAAGGAGAGACTACTGTCCACCTGTGTCCCAAGGTCTCTTATCACACTTTCGGCGTTAAGTAGACTACCACTTATGTGGTAGTTCATGGGTACAGAGTTTTTACCAAAGGGGATGACAATACACTTTTTGGCATTGAGCTTCAGGCCATGGCTTTGACACCAGGCATCTGTCTCAGTGAGGCCCTTTTGTATTATGTCCACATCATTAGGAGTTTTGATTATGGCTCCTAGTTTGCAGTCATCTGCAAACATTGTTAGCCAAAGACCTTCCGTGTTAGCCTGTACTTCAGAGAAGTAGATACCAAACAGGAGAGGACCCAGGACTGAACCCTGTGGTACTCCACTTGTCACTGATCTGAAGTCAGATTTGGAGTCTGCTACTTTCACAGTGTGGGTTCTGTCTGTGAGCCAATTGACAACTCATCTTGTGACATAGGGATTTATACCTAGTTTAGTGAGCTTATCTATAATTCCAGAGTGGGGGATGGTGTTGAAAGCCTTGGCGAGATCTAGATAAGCTGTGTGGACCACCTTACCCTCATCTATGGTTTTGGTGACTGCTTCAAAGAAGTCAATTAGGTTTAGCAGACATGATCTGTCTTTTACAAACCTGAACTGGGTAGGGTCCAGAGTTTGGAGATTACCAATGTCTTTGTTTATGAGTTCCATGATGATACATTCCATGGCCTTGCAGACCAGGCTCGTCAGGCTAATAGGGCGGTAGTTCCTGGGGTCTGTCATGGCTCCCCCTTTGTGGAGTGGGATAACCATTGTGGTGCACCATTCAGTGGGCACAAAGCCTGAGCTGAGGCTATGATTGAACATGGTAGTTAGGTAGGGTGCCAGTTCATTCTGTAGTTCATGTAGAACGCAGCCTGGGATATTGTCAGGTCCCATGGATGCTGTGTTCTTAGCTTCGGAGAGTGTGTTTTTTACCTGTGCAGCCATGATTATACAGGAACTTTGCATTCTTCCGGTATAGAGATGGGCCCTCTAGGGGGGTGAGAGGGGGGTAAAGTTAGCACTGAACCTATCTGCCAGGATGTTGGCAATATCAGTTGGTTCTGTATATTTAGTGCTATTGTGCTGTAACTCAGAGCAGATCTGAGTGTTGCCATTGAGATTCTTGACATAGCTATAAAATGCTTTGTGGTTGTCTTTAGAGTCGGTGATAATTTTGTTTTCGTAACTAGCTTTGGAGGATTTTATGAGAGATCTCAGCTTCTTATTGAGGTTGACAAGGGAGTTCCTCGAGTCATGGGATTTTACTCTTTTTTGAAACAGCTTCTTTCTTCTGTTTTAGAGTTTGTTTATGGCAGAGGACCACCAGATTGGCTTCCTTTTTTTGGAGGATAGCATCTTGGTTCTATTAAGGATAGCATGATCCATGCACTCATGTAAGTGCTTATAAAGTGCATTTGTGTAGGATTCAGCAGTCGTACCTCTATTGTCCATCTGCATGGGTGTCATGAAGTTTGCCACTTCTGAAAAAAGAAGTGTGAAGTTGGCTTTGGAGATGTTTTTTTACAGTGGTTTCCCTAACTGGGGGTGGGGGTGGGATGTGGATGTCTAGGGTGATTAGCTTGTGGTCAGATCTGACCAGCAAGGGATTGACCTCTGGTGTGGAACACCAATTGCCCGTGTTGGTAATGACCAGGTCTAGGATATTGCTGCCTCTGATGGGGGTGTGAATAAGTTGATCCAAGGCGTTGGAATTTATGAATTCCAGAAAACATTGAGCAAAAGAGCTGGTACATGAGTAGTTTTCCCAGTTAATAGTGGGGTAGTTGAAATCACCCATTATTAGGGTGTTGAGTTGTACCCTAATACTTTCCAGTGTATCAAGAAATGAGGAGTGGGAATCCTGGGGCATGGTGGGGGGTCTGTAGCAAGCTACAATTTGGATTGCAGTCTTGCCCAGAGTTAGTTGCACTTGGATAATCTCGGATGCATATTTTTGTTATGTTTGTATTTAAGGTTATGAAAGTACTTTTTCGTAACAAAAGACACTTCTTTAAGACATCCTATATAGGTTGTATACACAAGGTTCCTATTTTAGATATAATTAAAATAAATTCCATCCATAAAATAAACCAATATATGAATATACAACCCATTTCAATACATAACAAAAGGAAATTCATAAAAAATAAGGAAAAAATCAAAGATTTTGAATCAAAAAGAATCACTTTAAACAAGTTAAAACAACTAAAATGGTCCATCTGAAAGGTATATCCGTTAACATCAATGATTTAAATAACCCATGTAAAAGAGGAAATTTGTTTCGATACTTAAATGTTCATAAATCTAATATAATTTTCCTACAGGAAACAGATCTTCTGAAAAAAAGATATAATCAAATTAGATACAAATAAGGTTATGGTTTTATCTAGCTCTGAACATTCACAGAAAAAAAGAGGTGTAGCCATACTATAATAAATTGTTACCTATTCCTAAAATAATAAACACATATCAAGATGATAAAGCAATGTTTTTTTCAGTTATAGTGGAAATAAATAGTAAGATCTTCACCTTTGTTAATGTCTACTGGATACCAGGTATAGGAATTAATACTGTCAAACAACACCTAGATCAAATTGTTCTATTTTCCAAAGGAAATATTATATTAGCAAGTGATTTTAATTGTATATTAAATTAAAATGAAACTAGTATTAAAGATAAAAGGAAAATGTCATCACAGGCCAAACATCTAAAAGATTTTATGAATTCATTTCAGCTAAATGATATAAATAATCAAAAATAGATCCAAAATCATTACCCTTCTACCTTTTGTCTGACAGACATGGTTCCTATTCTAAAATAGACAGAATTCTTATTTTTAATCCATTAACTAATGATATAACTACATCTATGATTATCTCTTGTCCATTATCTGATCATAATTCTATAACTGTATCATAATTCTATAATTGTATAATATGTTGGAGCTTTTCTCCCCGGGCCTCTGCTGAAAAAGGGCTCTTCAGCTCAGTCAGACAATCCCAATCAACAAATGTAAAATAAAATAAATAAATAAAATAATTCTATAACATTTGAAATAAATATCAACTCATCATTCAATGTACACCTCAGAAGAATACCAGCTTATATTACTAAATTAGAAGACTATAGGGAATTTATAGCAAACGAAACACAAAATTTTATAGAAATAAACACCACTCCTGGTACATCTGTGATATATATCTGGGATGCCCATAAAGCATATCTTTATGGGAAAATAATCAAATGGTATAATAATAAAAGAAAATCCTGGTTTAAAGAATTGCAGGAACTAAAGAATAAATTAGATAACCTTAAACTTAGCCTAAAATATATTAACATAAATAATGACATAAAAGAGAAAATTAACATATTAAACAATAAATGTCTAGAAATTCTTAATCACAAAACTATGATATGCCTTGAAAAATATACATTTCTTACTTTTTTAAATAATCCCAAAAACTTAAATAGACTTAAAAATAAGACTAAACACTCAACAAACACAATCACATTAAAGAAATATATTCCACAAAGAAAAAGAGGAAAGTATATAATATACAAGACATAGTAGAAGAATTCATGGAACATTTCCTCAAAATTAATCATAAAGAAGTTGCTATGGATTCAAAGGAAAGTATCAAAAGATTTATAAACACATACTCTAACAAATACCTTAATAAACTACAAGTAAACTTAATAGACAAAAATATCTCACATGCAGACATCCAAACCCAAATTGACAAACTTAAACTAAACAAAGCTCCAGGGAATGATGTAATTATACCAGAAATATATAAAATCATGCCCAGAAGTGCTTTAAGATGATTACAAAAAGTATTTTTAACAACTCAGAATGAGGCTATAAGTCCCCCTTCTTGGCAATACACGTTCATAGTGCCCATTATTAAACTAAATAAAGATCCAACAAAATGCTTTGCATATAGGCCCTTTTCATTATTGAATATTGACTACAAAATGTTTATGAACATATACGCTGATAGATTGAAAAGTTTACTCCCAAACCTGATTGATGAAGATCAAACAGGTTTCATAATAAATAGAAATTAATTTGACAATATAAAAAGAACACTTTCATTAATAGATTACTCAAATAAAAAAAAGACTTAATCCTAATAAGTTTAGGTATAGACTCTGCATTTGATTCAGTGAACTGGGACTATTTGTTTATATTACTTAAAAACCTTAATTTTTCAGATAACTTTACAAACCTAATATCATATTTATATAAAGGCACCCAAGCATATATAAAAATAAGTACATGTATATCACAAAATATCCCAATTTTAAAAGGGACTAAACAGGGTTGTCCTCTCTCTCCTTTATTATTTACTCTAATAATGTTACCATGGGCTAATGCCATAAGAATGAATAAAGAAATAGAAGGATTTACTATAAATACTGAAATTACATCTTACATACAACTCTTCGCAGATGATGGTCTCATTACTTTAAATGGAAATATGCCTTCTATACCTGCTTTATTTAAATCTATGGATAACTTTAAAAAAAATCAGGCCTGACATTTAACAATGAGAAAACAAAAAAACTTCCAATTTACCGTAATAAAAAAAAAAACTAGGAAATGAATATTTTAAATATAGACCAGATTCAGGGCAGATTACCTATCTAGGGATAACATTAACCAAGGATATCAAAAATATAATACGCCTTAATTATAATAACATACATAAAAATATTCAATCCCTTATTACAAAGTGGTATAAAATCTACTTTGTAATGGAAGAAAGACTAACAATAATCAAAATTATCATTCTTCCAAAAATATTATATATTATTCAATCTATTTCATTACTTCCATCAAAACCAATAGTTAGGAAACTAAACTCATTGATGTTAAGATTTCTATAGTCCCCAAATAAACCTAGAATAGCTCTAAAATATCATGTAAGTAGTTGGACGAAAGGAGGAATTGCCTTCCCTGATCTAGATCTATACTCAACTGCCTCAGTAATCAAAACAATATATTCAGCTAAATGGAAGAAATACTGGGAAGCAATATGTATGGACACATTTATTAGACTTCAAACGTATAAAATAAATATATTAAATATTCCCTTTACTTGGATATTAAAATATCTCTTTACAACATATGTTACACCAAAACATTTAACAACTTATATATCAACTCTAATAAATAATTTTAGAAACTTTATATTTAAATATCCAATGTATAAAGTATGGTCTTTCCTCTTAGGTCCTATAGCCGATACACAAGGAATTCTTTCTTCTTCTGATTCCATTAAAATATCATTACTTAAAGAAAAAAGATTGATATGTTGGTTTCAGATGATGTCAAATAATGAAATCAAAACTACAGCCAATTTAATTCAAGAGTTTGAATTACAAACATATAGGCAATTCATGTGAAATAAGTTTGATTTAATATATCCTACTAACAAAAAAATCAGTCCCTTTGTTGTTGAACTATCTAGTCCTGAATATACAACATGAAACTACATCCAAAGACAAGTTATCAGAAATATATAAAATCATTAGAGATGAAACATATAACTGCTCTGAATGTTTATGGAATTACTATATCTCTATTAATAATGAGCAACCTGATGAACAAGATAAAAAGAACATTTTAGAATCAGCTAGCAAAACTGGAAATTTATTTATAGGTCATTTTACATACCTCTTATTATGAGTAAGATTACCAAAAAAGATAATTTATATAATAGATGAAAACTGTAAAAAGTGCAGATTGGGCACACATGTTTTATGATTGTAAGGAATTAAAATGTTATTGGGGAAAAGTAAATAAATTCTTACAAGACAAATTTACTAATAGTTTTACTTTAACTAAACTATGGTCCTCTTTAATACACCTACACATAACAGTGTTAAAAAGATTAAACTTCCTTTATTATGGTCAATATTAGCAGTGGCCAGAAAGATCATAACTATAAACTGGGTGTCAGATATTTCACCATCTTTTAACGAATTTAAAAATACAATTACAGAAATATGTCACTTGGAACATTGGACTATTAAATCAAGATCATATTGGAAAACTTATTATTATAATATTTTATTTTGTATTTATTTTAAATTTGTTGACCGGGCTAGTCTAACTGGATATATGTCCATTTTCATTAGAGGCGGGGAGATAAGCTCCACTAATCAGATAAAACACTAAACCGGTAATAGCAATGACAAGTACAGTACAATTTAAGACTAGAATGCACTTTTTATATAGCAGCTTAGTGATAATATAAGTAACATAGTTTAAAAAGAAGAAAAAGAAAAAAAAAAACAAGTATTTATAAGGTAGAAAACATGTTAATTCAATTGAGAGCTTGCTAAGCAAGTTCATACTCTGTAGAGGGTTCCTAAAGAAAAATTAAGTTACAACCAACTTTAGGTAGCTAACCAATCCTACTTACTGAAAGGAAACAAGAATTTATAAGGTAGAGACATTTTCATACATTAGAAAGCTTGTTATGCAAATGTATACTCTATGGTAGTTCCCAAGAAAGAGTAAGCACAGACAGAGTTAAGGTAGCATGTTTGTTTGCAGGAATTATCAAAAAAGGACTGTATCACAACATGAAACCTTGAAAATAATATATGGTATTGCAATGTGTGTATATGGATGCCTTTGTAAATACTTTGGTTATGTTATGTTTATTATACATTTATTCTTGATCAAATGTTATAAATATATGTAATAATTACAAGTCATTTTGATTTATATGTAAAACTCAATAAAGCTGTTTTTCAAAAAAAAAAAAGAAAGTCTATGCTAATGTACAACCAATATATTCCATTAACTTCTTAAGTTTGGATGTGCAATACTAAACATCTGTCCCTATTTCTGGCTGTTTGTCCCTCCATTTTTATGGCTTTGTCCACATTTCTTATTCTAAGTGTTTGAACTTGTTAAATTCTAAAACATTCTTATGTGACATATATGTCAAGTATATCCCTATTCTAGTTATTTGTCCTCTCATTAAGATTGGTTCCAATCTTACCTGTGTGGTAGACAACAAGCTGTCCTAAGGCAGGACAAATTATCAACCCATCTACCCGTCACCCTAGGTGTCCCCCAGGGCTCCATACTAGGACCCCTTCTTTTCTCTCTCTCTTTATTAGTGACCATCCCACTGTCATCCCAAATGCTAACTGTATCCAATATGTGGATGACTCCACCTTGATTTGTTCAGCCACCTACCCAACAGAACTAATGACATTAACCCAGAATGCTTTCAATAAAGTTGAAAATTGGCTCTGTAACCATCAGCTGATATTAAACCCTAGCAAAACAAAGTTGCTTCTTTTCTCCCCCACTTGTAAGTCTTCCTCACTACTCTTTACCATAAGATATAATAATGGTACCATTATCTCCCTAGATGTGCAAACCAAACTCTTAGGTGTCACAATAGACAACACCCTCAAATTTGATATCCATGTCAGTCAAACTATCAAAACCATTAACAAAAACCTTGGCTCCCTCTATAAGATCAAACCTTTCCTTACTCCATTTGCTAGGACTGCTACTGCTCATTCCTATCTACTCTCTGCTCTTCTCTAAGCCTCCCCTCTACTCACTAATTTGAACGAATCCGCTCTTACCAAACTCTCCAGCTGTTTTAACCATATTGCTAGATTTGCAACAGGCACGGCCTATAGGACCCACCACTGTCACAACTTAAATCTTCTGGGGTGGCTGTAATGGCCTAGCCTACTTCAGTACAACCAGCTTATAATTGTCTATAAAGTTCTCAACCACCCTGATAATACACCTGTGCTTAAAAATATCATCCACCCTTATAGCAACCTCAGGTCACTTCGCTCTTCTAATAAACTACTGGTTCAAACATCCAAAATCAACAATTCTGCTGGGGACTCTCTGTTTGCTAACTGTTGGCAAAACTCAGAACACTCTTCCTGCTGATCTTACTCTTGAGCCCTCTCTTACTCAGTTCAAAAAAAGCCTCAAGCTATACTTTAAAACTCACTGGCTATGTCCTTGTTCAAAACCCAACTAAATCCTCCTCTATAGTCTGTAATCATGTTACATTGCCTAGTCAATTTGTCAACACTCTTTTAAAAATGTATGATTATATTACCTGCTTGCTCAACTGGAGTCTGTAAACTGTGTGCAACTTGTAATCATTTTGTGATTTTTACTGCATGTTCTACCTTTGAGCTTCTCTCCCTGGGCCTCCACTGAAAATGGACATGTATCCAGTCAGACTATCCTAGTCAACAAATGTAAAATAAAATAAATAAATTAAGTTGGCCTCTGCACAGATGTGTTGCACTAACAGAATGACAGCTATTTGTAAAGCCCTGGTGATCATTGTGGTATTTTGTGCAAATCTATGAACTGTACTGCTCTACTTTAATTGGAATTGCTATCACCATTCGCTTACACAAAGTTTCCTGGAAAGCAACACTGTTGTGAGCCACAAAACCTTGCTGAGGAGCACAGCACCTCATTAATAGGCATTGCATGGTGGTGCACACCACTCACCTTTGTATTAACATATACACTCAATGTAGGCTCTGTGCAAAGCCTACATGGAGTTTATTGAGTCCCCCAGCCTGTGTTTCTGAGTAGTATCCTACAACCTTATTGGAAGTGGGAGGACCCATTCCATTCAGTGTGTATATGGTATATTTGGCCTGAGGTACTTACTTTTTAAGAGGCTTTGTATATTCAGCTTGGGTACTTGTACCAGAAGTGCCCAGAATTTGAATTTAATGCTATGTGCATAATGGGTGTTCTTTTTTTGTAGAAGGGAGACTGCATAATTCAGGTCTTGCTTTTATCTTCTCTAGAGAGAGAGAAACAGAGAACAAAAAGCTGCAAGTTGGTATGTCAGCATTGGCTGGAAGCAGTGGAGAATTAAGTTTACCTTGGGCTCTAGACTGCTTTCAAACCATGGGCCTTCCCAGCACACATTGTAGGACCTTGCATGAATCCATGTGTTCTTTTTGATTCACCTTCCTATTTGTAAATTATATTTCTTGTTTAATACAGCAATATTTCTTAAAGTGTTTTTTAATTTTTTTAATTTTGGACATTTTTTCCAGTAAACAGTTAAACAAGAATTACAAGTATACCCATTTCAGAACATTTCAACCTTAAAACAGCGCCCAAACTTCTGTCATTATCCTCCACTAATATCCATACTTATCAATTACAGCCACTTATTGAGTGTGTACATTTCACATGTCTGATTGTGATAAAAATGGCCACAGTATAGTATTTTAGTTTTCTATACAGAAATTCACACTCACTAGTCTTGCAAAGGCAACCTAATGACCTTTTATCTTCATCAACTCAACAAAGTCAGTCATTTTTATTCACAGACATCACCCACACTCAACAATTAAAGCTACTTTGTTGACTGCATCCTTCTCAGATCTCTGTGTCACAAAACGAATGACAATAATAATAACCAAGGTAACATAATTCAAAATGTGTTCCACACAAACACACAGTAGTCATAATAAGGTACTTTAAATTATTCATACACATGTGCGCTATTCCCACAAAATTAGATTAAAGGTAGTTTAAAATGGTGATAGGAGCTTAATGCACTTTCATCCACAGATAGGTCCCCCCAACTACATATCCTTTATTGTTAGGAATAAATAAATTACACATACTTTAATGGTAGCTTTGGATGAAGTACATGAAATTGTACAAAAATATTTAGTATTACCCCATAAGAACCAGCCATGTGCAGCATGGTTTAAATAGAAGAGTATTTAGGATGAGACCATAAGAATATATGCCAAGTCAATATGCAGAATCTCAGTGGAAGTAAAACTCATGGGAATAATTCCACATTAAAGAGAATTATTACTGATGTGGACGTTGCTGTTGGCAAATTACTTTGCATTTCAGTGTTTCCTCTACAAATCCATAGTCTACTGTCCTTAAAGAACAAATGGCCTACGTTGCCTTAAAAAATGTAATATGCAACAATGACTGTTTAATAGATGCTGAAGATAAAACAGTTCTGAGCATCTCTCCAAAAATGCAGATTATATAACTTGACAAATGCCAACCCCTTCACATTTGCTTGAGGCTGTGAAGAAAGTACTGCAAAAACAGATTACTAAAATGCAACATGTTTAGAGTATTAAAAGCAATATAGAGGCTGCAGAAGCTTTTTTTTCAACAAACCAAAAGTCCTACAAAAATCAGAAATATTATTGCATACAACATCCTGTTTTTATTTGTATTTATTTAATTTTTGGGTGGGGGAGACTTACATGCTTGCAGGACACCTACATCTCATTATGCCCTCCCTATGTCTTCCTTGTCATCAAGAATAGCTATACCCTTTGAAATCACTCAGTACAGTTCTGACCTACCTGAATGGCTAATAATTCCTTATTGTTGCAGCATACACCTACAGAGTCAATAGAGCAGGATTATGGTCAAATACGGCCCTATGCAATGTAATTAAACAAAGCCTCACCAGCCATACCAATATCCCATTACTTGTCTGCCTTTTCCCAAGTGCTATAAAACACTGCTCAAACCCATTAGATTGCATGCTATTTTCTTCTTTGCATTTACAATTATCAGAGAGATCTGGATTTAATTAAAACCTTGATTTCAGGGACCCTCAGAGGATGCAGGCAACTATGCTGAACAGTACACCAATGCAGTATACAAGCACCTGTACAACTACATGGACTCAGCCATAACTAAAAGAACTAAAACCTGCTCCTCAAGGAAACAGACCTGTCTGGTGGACATCCTCTATGAACAGGCTTTACAACAAAAGGAAGAAACTATTGTCCAAAGGTAAAAAGAAACAAATTTCAAACTGGAAAAACTCCCTCCTCAGCCTCAACAAGCAAATTAGATTACTAGTGGAAACCTCCAAAGCCAAGTATGAATTGAACCTAGCTTCCAAAACAAAGGGATACCACAAAGCCTTCTTCAGTTATGTCAGGAACCTCCATGGCAAAGCCAGGTTTGTTCCAAATTAGTACTTAAGGGTACCACTTACACTGATCCTGTTGACTTAGCCAACCTGTTAGCTGATAGGCTCAGCGCAAACTTCACACCTTTATCCCCCCAAAGGCACATTAAACATCCCTGATTCTTCTCCCGCACCTCACATCTCCATAGATCAACTGTTAAAGGCTTTATCCAAGGCAAAGAACACAGCTTCCATGGGACCTGATAGTATCCCAGACTGTATTCTGCAATGTCTCCAGCAAGAACTAGCTTTGCCAGTGAGCACCCTATTCAACCACAACCTAATTACAGGCTTCATTCCAGCAGAGTGGTGAACTGCCATTGTTATTCTCTTCCACAATGGTGATGCCACTACTGACCCGGGAAATGATGGCCCCATTAGCTTGACAAGTCTGATCTGTAAAGCCATGGAGCATATTATTATGGATCTTATAAACAAGGATACAGGCAATCTCCAAACATGCAACCCCACCCAGTTTGGATTAGTCAGGGGCAGATCTTGCCTATTGAACCTAGTTGACTTTTTTGAGACTGTCACCAAGGCCCTGGATGAGGGAAAGTCAGGACATACAGCTTACCTTGACATGGCCGAGGCCTTGACACAATCCCCCACTCAGGCATCATTGAAAAGCTAACACAACTTGGTGTTAATCCCTATCTCGTCAGATGAGTGGCCAAATGGCTCACAGATAGGACCCACAAGGTCAAAATAGACACCACCACCTCCAACAGCAGACCTGTCACTAGTGGTGTTTATCAGGAATCTATCCTGGGACCCCTACTGTTTGGCATCTACTTCTCAGAGGTCCAGGCAAAGACAAAGGGCCTGTGGCTGACCAGGTTTGTGGATGACTGTAAGTTGGGTGCTGTCATTGACTCCCCAAATGATATTAACATACTGCAAGAGGGTCTCACAGCTACAAATAACTAGTGCCAAAGTCATGGCCTTAAGTTAAATGCAAAAAAATGTATTATCATAACATTTGGCAAAAACACGGCACCTACTGATTACCACATCAACGGCAACCCCCTAAGTACATAACCCGTGGTGAGAAACCTGGGTACTCAGGTTGACAACAATTTCACATTCAACCACCATGTGGTGGCAGTGGTCAGAAAAGCCTTTTACTTGGTTCATCTCATAAGTAAAGGGATTGCATCTAGAAAAAAGGAGGTTATTATCTCTCTGTACTCCTCCCTCATTAGACCTATAAATGAGTATAACGCCCCATTTGGTATGTACCTCTCCAAACACCTGCACCAACTGGAAAGGCCACAGAAATATCTCACAAAGAGAATCCATGGCCTCCAAGGTATCATACATCCATGGTATCATACAGATTGCTTAGAGGTGATCTGTGTCTCACCTACAAGGCAATATCGGACCCTGCCCTACTAAAGATGCTCCATATCTGTAAGTATAACTCCTCATGCATTACCTGCTCGATAGGCCTAAATCTAATATACAACATCAACAAAACCTGCTGGAGAGACAGGTTTGTCTCCCACTGGATGTCCCGTGTCTGGAATAGACTTCCCATACATGTCAAACAGAGTATCCCACTGACCCTCTTCAAGAGCAATCTTAATGAGTGAGTGGGAAACCACAAATTTGTCCCAGGGGTTCCACCTTTGTCCCTCATTGACAGGGGTGACAGGTGCTGACTGAGGTTTCTTTTTTGGGGATAAACTCTCAGTTAGGCTTGTAAGGGCCCCAGGTCCATTAGCCTAGTAACCTCCTATGATCCTATGATCCTATTATAATCCACCTCTGGTTGGAGGGCGGAGCCGAACAGACAGTCAGAGTGTTTATTCATGTACTTAGTTACTGTCATTCATCTATAATCTTCTTATGCAACCACCATCATTTAACCTAACATCAGGTATAGCAAAGACTATGAAACCATTCCTGTGAAACTTCAGCTAAAGAATTAGAGTACAGGGTCACAATACAGTCTTTGATATGTGCATCCCCATGTCAGTTGAGTATTTCAGTGGATTACTAGATATTCTGACACTGCTACTCTGATAAAATCAAATTAGATTGATGCGTATCTACAACTAGTAAGACACTTTTTTATCTTTGGGAATTTGTGACGTACATTGTACAAGAGATTTGCAAACATCCCATAATTCCTTGATAAAGGGAAGGGAAGTTTTTCAAATATCTCTGTGCCTAAGAGGATATGACATGTTTGTCACTAATCTCCATCTGCAGCAAAGACCATTGCTGAAAACCTCATGCCACACCATCCCCATTAACAAAGTGAGCAGACATCTGACCACTTGGCTTGTTTGCCTCAGACAAATGGCACATATCCAGACCACAAGTCTAGGTCAATATCATGTTGCCATTGTTGAAGTCCTGTGACATGTTACTGACATTGTCAAAATAATTTATTTTTAAAAAACTAGTCATGAAAAGTTTATTTACAGAGCACTAAAGGTATTAAAAGTATTCAGGTTTCAGCTATACTTGATAATATCTTCACACTTCATTATTTTGTTCTGTAAACCTCCTGCTTTGGCTCAGAATATACTATTTTAGGGAAAAACAGTATTTTTTTCTTTTTCCACTGACCTGATGAACTTGCCTGTGCAAACATTACTCATCCTGTCAGACATTTTCTCAAACCTCTTGCTAATGACCAACTTTTCTGATGGCTGAGTAGCAACCATAACAAGGTAGATCACATTTCTGATTTTTGTCTTCTTTTCAGTTAAAAACTTAATAAATAAATAAAACACGTATGTCACAAGATCAGATTCTCATTGTTTGTCGGCCCTGTTTCACATGGTTTGGCTATCTAAACTCTAGCAGCTGGAACTAAAGGATGTCTTCAGGGAAGGAAGTGCAAGCAGAAATGCAAAGCAAAAGCAGTAGCAGTTAGCAGCTGTGGGTACGGTAATAACACTGGTTGAAAAGGTCAGCTAACAAATGTATCGTACTTCATGTAAAAACTGACAGATTGTTACTGTGTCTTTAAGAGCTAAGCATTGATCATCAGAAAGAGATAGCATTTCACTTTAAAATGCATTAAGACAGATGGTTAAAAAAATAGTTTTTTAAGTACGTCACAGTATGCATATTTATTTGTGTATATGTGGTTTTAAGCAAAAGAATATGGCTATATAGAAACAGCTATCATCTAAAATATGCATGTTGAACAAGTTCAAAAATAATTTAATAGTGTATGACAAATAAAAGCATTAAGATATACTTACACATAGGCAGGAAAGAACAACTGAATGTGTGTGTGTTTGTGTATCTGTATATATATTTATATAGGTTTACTATCAAATGTGTGAATGTCAAAAGAAATTCCAATAAAAAGATTGACTCACATGTCCTATTTCGGAATGTCGAAAAGGTCAGACTGTCGCAGGCACACTTCCTATTGTGAATTTGACTTTTGTCGACATCTGTAGACTGCAGTTCTATACTACAAATCATGTCATACAAAGATTTTGCAGGGGGGCAAGCCCCCCTACACCCCCATAGGTAGGGCTGTGCCCCCCCACACCCCCTGCAGATTATATATTCCAACTCCAAGACTGCAGTACAGTGGGAAAAGGATATATTTCCTGATCCGCACTGTACCATGATCTCTAGTAATAAGGACGACCACATATGTGCGAATCAGCAGTGCATTTGCTGAAGCAGAGACAAACATACATAAAGGTTCGCCAATACAGGATTCAATCAACTGCAATTTGACATCGATGTTCACCAAATCTTCACTCATTATTCTGAAGGTAAAATATATATATATATATATATATATATATATATCGACCAAAACACAAAGACCAGAATGCCAAAATCTTAAAATACTTAAAGTTTAAAACACTGACATCAAAAGACTGAATGTTCAGATTGCAAAGTGTCATAAAAGTTAAAGTGATGATTTTAGAATACTGATAATACTGCAGGAAATCCTTATTCACTGTTTGTAAATGTGGTATGTCTCTTTAAATTTATATAGAAAGTATGTGAACAAATATGGTGCACGTTTCATGTGCTCCTGGCATGTAGCAGACATGTGTACCATACTATAAGTAAGAAAAGGCACATGCTCTTTTCCCCACTGTAGTGCGATCCTGAAGTTGGTATATATAGTTGGAGGGGTTAGCCCCCACTTAAGTGGGTTTTAGCTAGTCCGGTTTGCAAAGGGAAGGGAGTAAGTAGTTATTTAATTTTTACAAAGAGTTTTTGTCTGTTTTCAGATGTATACAGTAGTGTTTTTTGTTGTATAGTGATGCTTTGGTGTAGAGAGTTGTATGTAAGGTTTACGTATTTGAATTTGGTATTTTGGGCATCAGTGTTTTAAACTTTAGATTTTGGCATTTCTCTCTAAGTATTTTGGTCTTCTGGATTTTGAAATTATGGTATTTAGAAGTAGATACACACACACACACACACACACACACACACACACACACACACACACACTCACACACACACCCACACACCCACACACCCACACACACACACACACACACAAACACACACACACGTATGGATTCACTTCAGAATTTTGAATTCCCAGAACTTTGAATTTCATATGGTTGAGACCATATAATCGAAGTTTTAGAACTTCGAAACTCTGAAATAAATAAAAAAGGAAAACAAAACCATGTTCCTCAACGTTACTTTGCCCACACGTGCCAGGAGCCGAGATGATTGTATAGTTACACAGGAGCCGAGAGTATATATACAGTGATGGGAGCAACGCGTTACAAAAGTAACGTGTTACTGTAATATATTACATTTTTCACTAACTAGTAATATTAGGCATTACTTTTCAATATAGTAACGCAGTAATATTAATCAGTTACTTTTTTAGTACCCATTAATGCAAATGTGCATTAGTTTTTGCATTACTTTTGCTTAATTTGGTAGGAGGCAGGTGGGTAGCAAGGGGGCAAGAGGGGCTGTCTACCACGGGCAGCAATTTTCCCGTCCATTCACATCACGTCTGTGCCTTGTCGCACATACTGTTGATGTTCACATCCTCCCGCTATTTAATTTCAAATGTTACTTTGCCCACGCGTGCCAGGAGCCGAGCTGATTGTATAGTTACACAGGAGCCGAGAGTGGATATATTATTTACAGTGGATTATTCAGCTGCAGCTGCCAGCAAATAAGTAAAACAGTAAAAGGCAATTTCTTCTAAGTACCGGCTTTTCTAATAGACATTTAGTACTTAGTAAAATCTCAACTTATATCCTTGTTTTAATTAAATATATTCTGTTAGAGCAGCAAAATATCAGCTTAAATCCAGCCACTCAGTGTTTATGTGAATAGCCTTTCTGTATCTCACTTTGGAAGAAATAGAATTAGACCACTGAAGTGGGTTTGCAACATTAAGCGGTTAAGTAAGAAAAGAGTGGATTGCTTTTGAGACACTGGATTTGAGCTGTAAACAGTAGCTTGAAAAACCTCCGTACTCAGACTGGTGGTGGTAAATGCTGACAAACTAAGCTATCCTTGCTAAAATAATATTACCAGTAAATTATTCCAAGTTTCAGATAGTCATCATAGCTACAACTGGAATGCTGCACCTCATTATAATGCCTGTGGGACGGTGCCAAGATTTCTTTGGTACTTGGTCTTTATCTAGTGGACAAACCATTTTTCTGTTTTTGAAAGCAACGGGCTGTTTCCAAAATGAAGTTTTTAGCTATATATCTTAACATTGCTGAGTCATTCGCCTACACATGTAAATATTGCTGACTCGGTCTGCATGCACAGATGTGCAAACATTACTGAGCCAGTCTGGATGCACATGTGTATATTTAAATATGTAGGGTTCTGTCATGTTATCTACTTTACACCTGCATCCATCTCTTCACTTTTTCTGACACCCATACACTTCACTGCACTGGTAACAAATGCAAAGAGGTTTTCTACTAAAAGTGCAACACCTGTAATTGAGAGCCTTGAAACTCTGAATATTCTCCCATCTTCCACTTATTTCCATACTCCTGCTAATTATTTTAGAAGTCTTGCTGACCCTAAAGGAGGATCGGTTAAGGAGGTCAAGCTCTATTATGAGATTTCCTGACTTAGTGGACGGTTGGGTGTTCGTATTTTCCACTCTGTGTGGGTACCTGTGGGAAAAAGTTTTTAGTTAATTCTGTTAATTAAAAGATTTTTAGTAAAGCTACTGTAAAAGCTTGCTTTTGTCTTCACCAATCTCTGGCCAGCTTTAGGAGCTTGGTCTTCTTTAACTCATTCCTTCCAGTACAGCTCTTTTCACTGTGTACCTTTAACTCCCAGTGGGTGTGGCTTTAGCCTTTAAAAAATGAAGTTATCACCTTACAGTCCTAACAAATACTTATCGACAGAGGTCAAATATCAATATAATTGTTTTGCCATGAATGCTACAAGATAAACTATTCTGGTACATTGTATGTAGCATGGTTTTGGAATTATTAATGCAAATATGAACAAGAAATATTTGACGCCTAGAAGCGCAGTAGGAGTTAACTGCAGAAACCCCTGGAGGCGTTATTCGGCTGTAATGAGTTAAAAGCTTTCACAGTTGTGAAAGCAGTGAACCTGTGGGAATTAAAGAAAAAACTCAGTTTATTCAGTGGGTTTAAAAGACACTTGTTTTGTCCAGAGAAGTATCTATCTATGCAGTTTCAGCTGGGAACACAGATGATAGTTTTCTTTTCAATGCTTTATTAAGTCTCGGCTATCAATCATCCGAATAAGTCATTTGAGTGCTGTTCAGTGCTGGAGCCGTTAAACAGAGTGCACTATTTATTGCCCAGAATGAGGGTGTGTCCCGGTCTGCCATCCACTCATTTAGTGTGGGTGTGTGAATGGGCGTGGCCTTTATACAATGAACAACGCAAATGCATAACTAAAAAAAAATGGTGTTTAGCATGGATCATTGAAGTTAATAAAGCTTTTACTCAGAATAATAGCGTCACCAGCATATACATGGAATACGTTCACTCTATATACTCATCAGTACAACAAGTGATGTGTTTTTTAGTAGTGCAGTTTAAATGAATGCAAAAATTAGTATTCATAAATGTACATGTGATGGGATTTGAATCGCTGTTAGATTTAATGTTGCCTGAAGAAATTCATTGTTAAAAGCTTTGTATGCTGGAATTGCTATCCCATGATAATACATGTAATGAATTGTGAATAAGTTTAATTTTGATCTTCAGACAGACTGGATAACTAAATTTCCTTAGGGTAGAATGTGTTTTGTAAAGCACCTCTGAAATGATTCTAATTTTTGTAACTGGTCTTAAATACAAAATGAATTATTATATTCCAATAAAGGTCTTAAATAGATATGTATATTTGAGTCATATTCCATTTGTCCCTTAATGAATAGACTTTAGCATAAGTCCCATATTTCTTAAGGCCTTACCTCTTATGTCAGTTACATGCTTCTAGAATGATAATTTATTTGTTATTATAATTCCAAGGGCTTTGCACTTATACATGCATTTGAGTGTTGAATCATTTAGAATTATTTGAGAACTTAGATAGAATTTTCCAAAAAGCATTATATTACATTTGATTATATTGAAATTTAAATATGCAGTTTTTGCCACAAGTTATGAGTGCTTTTATGGAGTTGTTAATTATATCTATGTCATACCATGATGCTACAATAAATCCAATTTTGCTGTCATTAGCATATTTTAATCCAGCATGAATTACAGGTTGGCAGTGTAGCAAAAAATTAAACAGAAAAAAAGCACAGACCTTATCCTTAGAGAACATCCATAGATGTGGACAAACAGTTGGAATTAACACTGTATACAGTGAGACATTGGGCATGCTCAGTAAGCCAGACAGTAACTAAAGATTGCTGATCAGTGTCTGTTTAAACAGGTGTACCATAAATGTAGTCATTGAATTTAGAACATGCAAAAACAACTGCTAAAAAGTTCTTTTAATGTACCATTGACAATTTAATTCTTTAAGAGCAGCAGGAACTGAATTTGCAGATGTAAAGTTCTTTGCCAGTAGCAACCTCTTCATTAGTTACAGCTCTCGTTAATGTGGAAATATTCAGACAATTTTTACTTCTGCTTATTGTTGACTGATATTGGTGGATTATAATGACATTTGTTTGAGTGGCCTTTTATGGTTGAAATTTTCTGAAATGGGTAGTTTTGTCATTATTGGTTCATACATTGCTTACTGAAAGAATGTTCAAAACTACTAATTTGAAACACATTCTAGCAAGTGGTGCTGTATTATACAAGGAATATCATTTAATACAATCAGGAAGGTGAATCAAAGAACACATACATGTATGCACATCCTTAAAAATGTGTGCAAGGAGCCTATGGTTTGAAAACAGCCCAAAGATAAAGGTAATCCTCCACTGGCTAGATGAATTTTCTTTGAATGTAAGTTTTAATGCAGTTTCAATGAATGTGACTTTCAAGGACAGAGAAGTTTACTGGTCATGCTAAGTCTGTTTTCATTGTGAGACTGTATTGTTTGTTTGGCAAATGGCTATCAGTGTTTGTGCTATTTTAGTTCAACATCTGTAATTATTGTAGTGAGAATGGAAAGCAGTATGCACACTGACAGGTTTGAACAGTGTTTATGGTAACTGAGGAGAAGTAGCCAAGTAATGGAACACTGGAATGGTTGGGTAGGAAGATGCTTTGGGGAGTAGTGGTTGCCACAGGAAGGGCTGCTCTGGGGGTACCCTGATGTCGATTGGCAGTAATTGCAGTATATGAACCAATAAAAAGTTGTGTACCGGAGCCAAAGCTGTTCAATGCAGAACAGTGGAACAGTGGGTTCATTTATGGTTGAATGCAGAGCACTCTGCATAACCCGGAGCACTTGTCTTCTCTTTTATGTTTTAAATGTTTGTGGACTGACAGCCAGGTACTATGATCGGAAAAATCCCCACAAAATGTATATTTTATTTTGTGAAGGGGAGGGGCGGCAAACTCAAAGACCACAGCGGGCAACACAATCTCTACTGTGTGTGGAATACTTAGATATTTAAAACAACAAAGTCTAGCAGAAAAGCCTTTTAAAAAATGACTGCCTTGTCATTTTACTCCCCACTGGTGATAGGCAGTTGGAGTCCTTCACAGCCATTATTGACAGAAGGAAGCAGCCACTGGTGATTTGAAGTGGTACAATAAAGGTGGCTTTTACTGTGTGGGGCCATCTTTGATCTGCTTTACTGGTAATATAGTTGTTGTAATGTATATTGTGTTGATTAAACATCATACATTTCTTAGGGCAAATGAATTTGGATATTTGGTTATATGTAGATATATTTTTGAAACTGAGGCTGCAGGCAGAGTAAGCAAGTAATGGGTTTGCTACCTTTTCAAATGCCCAAAAAGGGACTTTTTTGTAGAAAAAAGTTTTTGCAGGACAAACCATATCCATAGCCAGTACAAAGGACAAGGCTTCACTTTTGTTTTTCTCAAATAACGCTTACTCTTGCAGCATTTCAGTTGTTTATGCTGGCTCCACATACTATTTAGGTGTTTCAGATACAAAATCAGTGTTTTATTCAGCTATTAAAGAAAACTTAGAAAATTCATTCACTGTAGGTTCATGTTTAAGAAAAAAAAGTTCTATACAGTTCACTTTTTCTTTTTTGTGTGTGTATTTCTGGCAGTCCCTTTATTTTAAACTTCAGCCGATCAGAGCCACATTTTGGCAGAGGTTATGAAAGAAAAGATTTGCAATATATAGATATCCCACACACATCCATTTATTTTTTTGCTTAGTGCTTTCACTCAGAGATGGAAAGTCAAAATTCATTTGAATGATCTGTTTACATGGAATTCTTTAATTACAAATGATGGAAAAAACATTGATGTGAAATGTAAGCTATGCCCACCAACAAAGAAGACCTACAAAACTTCAGCATACAGTATGTCGATTTTAAAAAAGCATCTTCAGACATCACATCCTATCGCACTTGGAAAGCTAAATAGTCTGAAAAAGAAAGCAGTTGATTCTGGGCCTGACAAGTTGGACAAGAAATCGTTGACACAGCCGTCTGTTGCAGCATTTATTGGTTCTGGTCATGTCACACAGTCCAAGGTGGATCGTTTGATGATTGACTTTGTGGTGAATGACATGCAGTGTTTCAGTGTTGTTGAGCAGCCATCGTCCATCAAACTGCAGCCAGGAAAGGTAGACATGAGCAGGAAAACTCTTGTTGAACAGCTGGAGAAACAGTTCCGTGATATGAAGGAGAATCTGAAGGAAACTTTAGCAAGTTTTTCAACTGTTTGCACTACAGCTGACATTTGGACCCATCAGAATCGTAGTTTCTTTGGCATCACCACCCACGGGATCAGCTGTGACACACTTCAACGAAAGTCAGCTGCTTTGTCATGCTGCAGAATACAGGGGAGACATACATACGATCTCATAGCATCAACTCCTGGGAGTATACACATCAGGTACAAGATAGATCAAAAGGTGTGTGCGGCACTTACTGACAATGGAAGCAATTTTGTAAAGGCTATCAATGTCTTCACGGAATGTGAGAGACCTGAGACTACAAGCATTCTGTCCCAAGATGAGGATGATGATGGTGAAGTGATTTACAACAGCATGACAACTGTGCTGAGTCAGTAAGGGTAAAGCAAGAACACCTATTCAGTGCCTCCCCATCTGAGATGTGCAGCACACACATTGAATCTAGGTGCCATGCAAGATGCTGTATCTGCTTGTAATGATGCACAGTATAAAAACATCATGCGAAGCACCATGGCCAAATGCTATGCTGCTTGGAACAAGACTAGTCACAGCACCCAGGCTGTTGAGGTGGTTCTCAATAAGTGTGATCTGGCATTGATTGTTCCCAATGCAACGCGATGAAATTCCACTTGATATGCAATAGAGAGAATTCACTGCATTGCAACTCAGAGTGAAGGCTTGCTGAATGAGATATGTGAAGAGATTGGAACTGCCATCTTCAGGCCTGCTGAAATTACCTTTGTTGCTGAGTTTGTGCAAGCAATGCTGCCCCTGGCAATGGCTCTGAACATCCTGCAGTCAGAGCTGAAAAGCTTCATGGGAATCCTGATTTCCCACCATTATGTGCCTGAAAAACAAGATGCCCGAAGTCAGGCAGTCTCTGAAGCTCATTGTGCTGCTAGTTGATGCTATTCTTAAAGGCACTGAGGCTCGGTTTGATCACCTTCTGGAGCACAAAGAGCTCATTCTGGCTAATATAGTGCATCTGCAGTTCCATTTGCGATGGATGGGCAGAGAAGAACAGAAGCTCAGAGGCAAGGCTCTGCTCCTTGATGCCATGCAGAAACTGGATGGACCAGAACATGGGTCATCTGAAGCTTCTGCACTAACTGCTGAAGACAAGTTCTTCAACTTCAAAGAATCGGCAGCAGCCAGTGCCAGCATATCTTCTCATATGGAAATGTATCTGCCTGACCCTTCCAGAGAAATATCTTCTCTCAACAGTTACCCTATAGTCAAGAAGATATTTCTGAACACTAATACAGCTCTGTCATCTAGTGCATCTGTTGAACACCTGTTCAGTCTTGGTGGACAAGTGCTGACTGCAAGAAGAAATAGACTCACAGATGAACACTTTGAAAAATTGCTCCTACTTCGAGCCAACAAAAATGTGTAGTGATTGTTTAGTCATTGTGAATAGTTATATATGGTGATATTTTGGTTGACTTTGTTATGATAGTAGTCTTGTTAGACCTATATGACATATTCTACAGGAATTTTTGTATCCTCGGCATCAGTTGTAGCAGAGTATCAGATTAGCCTAATGTACGTTGTTGAAAATATGATGGGTTATAACTTGTTATGGGTCTTGTCTTGCTGGCTGTGCATACTTTGGTTTAAGTATTAAATTGTGACTCTGTGACTATAAAAACTGGTATGTGGGACTTTGTAAACTGTAAACTGCAATTTATCTTTATTGTAATACGGTGTATACAGCTTTAATAATGCACTCCTATTCATGTGCAGTAAGTATGTATTCCTTACACACAAGTAATGGGTGAGTAAATCAGAATATGACAATTGATAAACTATACTTATGTAAAAGTAACAAGTTACTTTAGTTAGTAACTAGTAATAGTAATATATTACTTTTTTAGAAAAGTAGTAAGTAGTATATTACTTTCACTTAAAAGTAACTAGTAATAGTAACTTATGACTTTTATAAATAACTAGCAAAACACTGTTTTATATATATATATATATATATATATATATATATATATATATATATATATATATATATATATATATATATATATATATATATATATATATATATATATATATATAAAATATGTGTATGTTATTATCATCATCATCATCATCATCAGTATTATCAGCCCCCTTTTTCACATTTTCTACATGGTTTGGGATGTCATGCCAAATGTCACCCTCCCTTAATTCTGTGCCACTGTCCTACCATCTTCAGCAGTCACGATTGACTGCCACAGGTCTTCTCTTACACAGTCCCTCCATCTCTTTGCTCAGTATCTTCCTTCTCTCTTGCCTTAGTCTTGTTTCTCCCAAATTGTATTCACCAAAATATGTTCTACTTTCTTGAACATATCCGAACCACTGTAACATGTTCTCTTTGACCTTTTCTGCAATTAATGCTACTTTGGCTTCAACTCTGATGTCATTATTTCTTTCTTTGTCCCACAGTGTGCACCCTGCCATCTGTCTCAGGTACATCATCTCAATCACCTCTAGCTTCCTCAACTGCCCTGCCTTCCTGCCCAAGTTTCTGTACCATACTGAACTACTGGAAACCCTACTATTTTGTACACCTTACTTTTCAACTTCTTTGAAATTCTTCTGTTACTCACTAGCCCTAAAACTCTATGCCAGCTGTATGCAGCCCCTTTGATTTTAACTTTGACCTTCTTATTTAGACCTCCATTCTCCTCAATTACCCTTCTGAAATACTTGAAGTTGTTAGCCTGTTACAGTATTTTCCCTTCTATCTCAGTTTTTAGCTTCTTCTGACCCCCCCCCCATTTGTTGCCATGACAACTGGTGCTATCTATAAGCAGTTTCATCACATATGCCTTCAGTTTTACATTTCTTTCCCCTGTAATTTGCTGAAGTTCTTGTTCAGAATCTGCTTGTAATGCTAAACCATCATTATAAAGCAGCTTTGTTGATCTGTACAAATTTTGGGGGGACAAAGGCTCAAAAATAGGGGCAGATTTTGAATATTGCTCTTACAAACTTAGAAAGTTGCTAGAATGACAGGTTTTGAATTAGCATGCATTTTCCACATGATATAAAAACTGCAATTCAAATGAATGCTATTATTTAATGACTTCAATCCTCAGTGATTTGCCAGAAAACTACAAATTTTATGAGGAACAGACTAAAAATATGAGTAAAAAATTTGGACAGTCTGTGAAAATCTGTACAGTTGAGAGGTATGGATATATCTGCGTGTGTGTGTGTGTGTGTGTGTGTGTGTGTGTGTGTGTGTGTGTGTGTGTGTGTGTGTGTGTGTGTGTGTACAGAAAAACGAAAAGGTAGTTGTACTAGAGAGATATCGGCATACAAATTACTAAAATAAACTGTTGTCATAACTTCTATTGTAAGATCCTTGTCAAGGATCACCTTGCATTCTTTTTAAAAATAAGAAAACAAGATTCAAGATGGTTTCAATTGTTTAAACCATGGTTTATTAAGTAAAAGCAACTTGTGAGCCCTTTCACCCTTGTCAGAGCTTCATTAGACCTTTTGATAAAAGACAGTGCTACAAGCAGTTGGGGAAAGTAGAGTTGTACAAGCAAGAACAAATGTAAAAGAAAACCGTCATTCTGAAGAGTTACTGAATCAACACCCAACTTTTAAGGTTACCGAAGTGTTAATAGGATACAACATACATAAACATAATATTTTGATTTGGAATCATTTAATTTATGGATGCCATTTCAGACCTCTTTTATTAAGTTGTTTATAATGTTTAAAAAATATTAATTTCTAGTACCAGTAAAATGAAATACATTTCCTGCTGTAGAAAGAGTGCATGAACTCTGTTCATGTTCTGTACTATTCAGTTTCATCACTGGCCAATGTAGATGGATGTCACAGCTTCTGATCAGCTCTTTTTGGCTGAGGAAGTGTCAACAGTTAATACAGAAGGGAGAAAGTTGCAATATCCACTGGCAGAGCAATGCTGTTATAGGTCCAGGAGTAAAAATGTATCATAGGCTGTCTTTTCATTCTCCTCTCAATTATACTACACAAAACACCTAATACTGACATTATGCACAGCTGGAATTATATCTAGACTACATAGACTACACACATATTTGAGGTGTATTATTTTATGCTTAAGCTCAGCAAAGTTATCAATGGACAGTGCTAATGGCCTCTAAAAATACACCAAAACGCAACACAAATTACTTTGTTTAGAAGCATGATATGTTCAGAGAATTAACTGATCCCGTTGTCTAAAGATATTAAGCTAAGTATTGTTGCAAAATGGAATGTTTGGATTGGGTTAAAGGCTTTGAAACTGGTGTACTAACAAATGTCTTATCATTACAAGTGTTCATCTGTAATCAAAGCACTGCTACTTGAATTGTTCAATTTGTAATTTACTTGGGAGACTTTGTTGTGTCAAATTTATGAATCTGAATATATAATGTCTTGAAAAAGTGATATAGAAAAGCTAATATCCTGACAACGGTCATACAACAGAGCTAAGGCAAAACTAAATGAATACTATTTTTTGTTTTTATTTTTCATGCTCAGGAACCATTCATTTTAGTTAAGGAGCATTGATTGACACATTTTGTAACTAGGATTGAACAGTTAAAAATTTCTTACCATTACCAACTACTGAATAAAAGACAAAACTTTTTTCTCTATATACTAATAGACTATGTTATTTAATTATTTTCTTTGTTTATAAAAAAACATTGTGTCTGTGCAATATCAGCATACCTAAACCAGTACAAGAGATTCATTAGTAGAAATAAAATAAAAGATAAATAAATAAAAATACACAACTACCCCATGCAGAGCAACTATAATTTATTTAGGAACTAGAAATTATATATTCACTCAGATAAAAACAAACATTGAAGAGAAATGTGATAATAGGTCCCTCAGATAAAGTTGCTTACCATTTTATTGGTGATAGGAGTAATGCAAGTCATGAAACTGTGAAACACACACACACACACACACACACACACACACATATGAGATATGTATATATATATGTATATATATATATATATATATATATATATATATATATATATATATATATATATATATATATATATATATATATAAAATAAAAAACAAACAGCTAAAAACACAAAATGACTTTATTACTCAAAATCCAACTGGTAAGTGCTTTCATTCCCTTCATGGAACTTCTTCAGACCCTGGGTCCGAAGAAGTTCCATGAAGGGAATGAAAGTGCTTACCAGTTGGATTTCTGAGTAATAAAGTCAATTTGTGTTTTTGGCAATTTGTTTTTTATTATTTTGCCTTTTTACGGCTGTTTTATTTGTTTGTTTAGAAGTTTCCTGAGGTATATATGTCTATATATATATTTAATATATATATATATATATATATATATATATATATATATATATATATATATATATATATATATATATCTCAGATGATCAAGTTTTCAGAAATTTGAAATTCATATGGACGAGACCATATGATCAAGTTTCTGAAAACTCGAACATTAAAGGGGGGCAAGCTCCCCTGCAAATTATGTATACCATTTCCAAGATCACACTACAGAGAAGAACAGGTAAATTTCCTGATCCTTGCTGTACCACGATCTTCATTCAATAGCTTCAAGTTTTCCAAAACTCGATCATACCATCTCACTCATATAAATTTCGAGTTCCTGGAAACTTGATCAACGGATAGGGATTTATGTTATGTACATGTGTGTATATATATATACATATATATATAAATAAATATATATATATATATCTATATATATATATATATATATATATATATATATATATATATTATTAGGGTCTATGTCAAATAAACGAATGCTTGAAATGTCAATTGTTATATGGTCGAGACCATATGATCAACATTTCAAGTGTTCAAAGGTTCACTTTAATGGTGCCGTACAGTGCAGCATGGGAGAATTTCACTTTTCTGTACTGAAGTGTGGTCTTGGAGTTGGTATATTTAAGTAGGGTGGTGTGGAGGATGCAAGGGGACTTTTTTTTTTTTTTTTTTATAATATATTCAAACTTTCAAATATCGACCATATGGTCTCGAACATATGGTATTCAACATTTTGAAAGTTCGAATATATAACATAGACCCTATATTTTGTATATATTTTGTGTATCATAAATATAAGAGACAGTTCTTGTTTGGGGTCCTATTGTGATAGGTTCTAGTACATTTCTTATGCTTCTACTTATTTTGAACACAAATGTCAGTTCCCTGGTCAACTTCTCTATGAGTTGTTTCATACTAATAGCAGTTCTCCAAATTATATTTAAAAGTTGTTTTACATAGTGCATTCACCAGTATAAGTAATAACCATTGCCCAACTAAAATCCATGTTCACATTCCTAATAGCTCTATTATTACGGATTATTGTCATTTAAAAAAATTGACTAAATGTAATGTTTCTGTCATCTAGTACTTTCTTAAATGTATGATGTAGTAAATTTTCTGGATAGTTTATAGCCAACAAATTGCTCATTAATGTTCTAGCTTCTGCCAGAAACCTGTTACTATCTGTTAATTTCTGAAAGTCTAACTAATTACTCTTTAATGAAATTCATTTTTTGTCAGAGTGGATGAAGACTTCTAAAATGTAAATAATTATTTGAAAATGTAGGATTCCTGTATAGCACTAATCCAATGAACTTGAGTTATTTTACTTTATAAAGAGTGATATCCAGTAAATTTATTTAAAAAATAAAACAGTTATATATAAAATGTACAAAAAGCAGTGTTTTTGAGAAAATCAGAAAATAAACTCAGTTCCCTTTACAGCCCAGGTACCACTTCCTGTTGCCTGTATACAATGTGGAGAAATCAGAACTCTCCTCACAGTAACAAAATACCAGATTGACAAATGGGTTGATAGATATTGGGATACCAGCTACTTTTTGCCAGTACCTCATATTGGCTTGTTGGTTATTACTAGCTAAATGGTCTGGCCTTCCTTAGGAAAATCTTCTCAGGACCATTTTAATAATTCTGAACAGATACAAGAAGCAGCTTCTTATCAGTTCGCAACCTTAATCTTCTGCACTAACTGCCAAAATGGTATACGGAAAAAATACACATGAAAATTTGAGAATCTGAACTGTCTCCATACTGAAAAAAGCATACGATTTTATAGACTATGGCATTTTAGACTAGGGTGGGAATTCAATAAAGCCTACCAGATAATATTTACTTTGTGCATGTCGCAGTATGATGTGTTCATGGCTGCAGCAAGTTTTAAATTCAGTAAACTCCATGTAGCGGCACACAGAAACTTTTGTTGCATGCATATTTCTGCATAAGTATCTGAATTTTATTCTAATGAAGGAAAACAACACAGTGGAGTGATCCAACAACCTGTAATGAAACCGTGTAGACTCCTTGTTTGTGATGGCCGCATATTCAGAAAATTTCCGAATACAGTAGTCTACGTGGCAACAAGAGAAACTAAAAGTTGTTAAATATATACAGAACTGACCCTAACAGGTAACAACACACATATTATACCCTAAGTACATGCTGTGGATGCTAGAAAATTAGTCACCCCCCAAAAAAAATGTTTTAACTGCCATTACATAAATGCACTTTGCTCTCCCACCTCCAAATGAGAAATAAACTTGTACATAATGCAGGCTGCTAAAATGTTTAAAACTCATGAAACAGAGTATTCTAATGTGCTGTAAGCATAATGTAGTATGTTTCACATATATAGGCAAAGCAGCACCCTGCCTAGTGATTACAACATTGTGCTTCCGTGCAATTTCCATGCTTATACTGTTACTAACTGAGTAGATTCCAGATTGTCAGCATGGTGAAGATGCAAATGAGGTCAAAACTCAGTAAAAACTCAGTAGATTTGCTGAATCACAAAAAAATAAATAAATAAAAATAACTGTGTAGGAATGTTCACTTTGTGTAAGCCCTTCCACAGGGTTTTTGTTTCCACTGGGTGTCAACAGTGAGTGATGACATGGGGGGTTATCAGGTTACAATTTTTTTACCGTGTTTGCATGATGATATGCTTAGGGCACCCACGGAAAATGGAGTAATGAAAGGCAGGTTTTAGTGTGCTTGTTCTGTAACTATTCATGTGGCAGCATGTGTATGTATAGGGCTACAGTGTTGATAGATCTGGGGTTGAGTATAGGATATGCAACCTTTTCTTCACTTTTTATGTTCCATGTTTGTGTGATATCGGGAAAACAAAGACACATATATTAATTTTGCTTATGCTTACTTTATTTATGTGATGGTATGTTGAACTGCACAAAAGTGTGCATAGTGCACTACTGAGCAGTTACCAGGTGTGTTAAATTCATGTTAATTACAGCTCTAAGCAGGCGAATTGCATGTTAATTACCCAATACCACACAGTGAACCTATTCATCAAATGTATAAAGTATCCATATAGCCTTCATTCTTGTTTTTCCTTAATACATCACTACCATTGGAGTAGAGAGAAGGAAATTTTAACTGAGATAATGCTAGGGGTTGCTGCAGCTATTCTACATCTGTATATGTTACAGGCTGAAGTCAATGCTGCTGGTGACATTAGGCCTAGGCCGAGAAAAAGAAGAGTGTTCAGTCCTAGGGTAACTTTCTGGGTGCTACATGAGCTGGAGGTTGTGGAGCATTACACCATGGACAGGGACACATTACAAGAACTCTGTGAGATCTGCAGCCTCAACTCAGAGCCAGGGCCAACCAAGGGGAGCCCATCTCAGTGGAAACTAAGGTATATGTAGCCATTAGAGTATTAGCTACGGGTACTTTTTAAAGACCATCTGGGGACATGATGGGTGTTTCACAGGCATCAGCATCTAGGATCCTCCACCATTTCCTGGATGCTATGCTCATATATACCAGTGAGCACATATATTTCCCCCTTCTTAGGGAACATTTCTACCATGTAGCGCAATACCCTGAAGTACTAGGTGCCATAGATTGCACTCCTGTACACATGAAGGAACCACCTAGTGAACAGGGTAGAATCTATATTAACTGCAAGGTATACCACTCAAACAACTTCCAAGTCATATGTAATGCACAGGGATTTATCTTGAATGTGTGTGCTGACAACCCTGGCAGTTATCATGACTCCCATATCTGGCACACATCACAGCTATACCAGGTGCTTGCTAGGGTGGCATCCCACAGGGCTATTTACTGGAGGATGCTGGCTATGCCCTGTAACCATGGATGATGACACCATCAGAAGTGCATGCACACCCATGGATGAATGCCATAATGACCCACACGCTCAAACTACAAACATCACAGAGCATTTGTCTGGGCTGCTAAAGTCATAGTTCTGGTGCCTAGGTATATCTGGTGGAGCCCTACTGTATAATCCATGCACATGTACACAGATATTCACAGTATGTGCTATGCCCCATAGTCTGATCCTGCACAAATAGCTGCAGCAGGATCAGAAAGGGGAAGGGTCACACATCCTCCCACCTACACCTAGGTCACCACACCCAAAGTCAGACAAGGACTCAGAGGAGGAACCACCATCTGCTGTCTCTGTAGGCAGATGTAGGCATGCTCAGTATGCCCTTGTTTTGGCTAACAGACAATGCATAGCACATTCACTGGCCACCTAGGGACCTAATACCTTTCTCCTACTCAAATACAGATATTACAATTGATGTCAGGCAACTCACACAACCTTTACCTACCTGTGTATTGGCTGTGTACTGCTTGCATCAGACAAAGTCAGGCCAGAACTAAAGGTGTGCCAACTGCTGCATTTGCAAGGTAAGTCCTGAATCTAGACTGTATTCTTTAATAATAATAAGGCATATCCTTGTATTTCTTAACTTATTACAGTAAGCAAGTAAATACCAGTGGATCTGTACAGAGATTATCTTAACGTGACTACACACACTTCTTTTATTTATTTATTGATTTATTCTTTTATTTATTTATTTCACATTTGTTATCCAGGATAGTCCAACTGGACAGCAAGTGTCCATTTTCAATGAAGTCCTGGGGAGAAAAGCTCCAACACAAACAGAAAAAGAGAATGCAATTTACATTAACATAAGATAAAAAGTTGCAAATTACATTAACATAGTATAAAAAGTTACAAATTGCTTACAATAAGTCAAAGCATAGATATAAAGTTTACAGGTGGATGTTACAATATAAAGATATTTCAGTTAACAGCAATGACTATTCCATTAGTGGCTAAAAGATGACATTATTATACAGAATGAACGTAACAGTTTGCAGCATTCACACTGCTGGATGGATGAACAGATTACTATTTGTACAAATATTTACAATATTTACAGTGAGCATTTAGATGCAGTCAAACAAGTGTTGTATAGTCTGAACAGCATATAAAACATTTGTATAGCGACTCCCTGACAGAGCATGCACCTGAGTTGTTAAAAAGGTTTCCCTGTTGTAATATACGGGTTTATAGTGGTTTGTTACAGTTGCATAGATGTTTAAAGTAGAGATATGATTTCAAGAGAGTTTTAAAGGAAAATGTAGATTTTAGAAGTCTAAGGTTAGGAGGAAGGTTGTTCCAGGTCTTGGCAATTTCATGAGCAAAAAGAGATTCCCCTGAGTTATTTTTGCAAGAGATGGTTTCAATTAAGGCTTTGTTTCTGGAGCGTAGTTGTCTATTAGGATTGTGAAAGTTAAGGAGGTTGTTCAAAGCAGTTTTTTTTCAAGGTAGTACAGTATTTGGTGGGCTAAGTTGAGTTCATGATATTTTAGTAGGTTGGGGAATTCTAGCCAATGTAGGGTTTGTAGGGCATGGCAATGATGGGAACATGACTTGGCATTAGCGGCGAATCTGGAAATTTTGTTGTAGCAGGTGGAGAGTTTATTTAAGTCAGTTTTATTTAGGTTTGTTAGTGAGGGAGAATCATATAGCAGTGTGAATAGAAGGTAAGTTTTAGCTATGGCAATACGAAATTCTGAGGTAAGGTACCTTTTTCATCTGTAGAGGGAGCCTAGTTTTTTGTGGACTTTAGAGATGGTTGTTCATAGGTGTGTACTAGGCTAATGGCCCTGGGGCCTTTACAAGACAAGCCATAGGATTACCCTGGCATAGTATCACCCGACCTTAGCTCCCAGTGCCTTTGTCGAGTAGAGCCACTGGAGTTATCCCCGGGGTGGATTTTCTGTTTCCCATCCACTCAAGATTTCTCTCGAAGAGGATCAACGAGGTGCTCTGCTTAAAATGTATGGGAAGTCTATTCCATAGCATGGGCAGTCTCTGGGTTATGAATCTGTCCCTCCAGCATGTTCTGTTAATTGTGGTAATGAGGCTGAGATCTCTGGAGTGTGTGGTGTGGAGGGATTGGGATTTGTTTAGATGTAGCATTTCTAATAGAGCTGGGTCAGACATGGCTTTGTAAGTCAAGCAGAGATCGCCTCTAAGTAGATTATATGAGACAGAGAATAGTTGGAGTTTTTTGAGTCTGTCCATGTAGGATAAGTGTTTAAGGCCTAGGATACTCTTTGTGGGGTACTTTTCCAGCCTCTCCTGTTGTTGCAGGTGTCTAGTGAGGTACATGCCAAATAGGGCATTGTACTCGATGATTGGCCTAATGAGGGAACAGTAGAGCAAGACAATGACCTCTTTCTTCCTGGATGCAAAACCCTTAGTAATGAAATGTGACACATAGAAGGACTTTCTGACTACAGTGGCAATGTGATGATCAAAAGACAGGTTGCTGTCAACCTGTGTTCCCAGATCTCTTATAACACCTTCTGTGTTCACTAGACTACCATCAATGTGGTAATTCATGGGAACTGTTTTTTTCCCAAATGGGATAACGACACATTTTTGGCATTCAGCTTGAGGCCATGGTTCTGGCACCAGTCGTTGGTCTTAGTGAGGCCTTTCTGCAGGATGTCAACATCACTTGGGGAGTTAATAATAGCTCCCAACTTTCAATCATCTGTGAACTTTTGTCAGCCAGAGTCCCTTTCTGTTGGCCTGGACTTCAGAGAAGTAGATACCAAACAGGAGAGGACCCAGGACCGAACTCTGTGGGACTACACTCATGACTAGTTGGCAGTCTGATTTGGAGTCAGCTACTTTTCACTCTGTGGGTTCTATCTGTGAGCCAGTTTGCAACCCACCTAGCGATATAGGGGTTGATGCCTAGCTTAGTGAGTTTTTTCTATGATTCCTGAGTGGTGAATGATATCAAAAGCCTTGGCCAGATCAAGGTAGGCTGTATGAACAACTTTGGCTTCATCCACAGCTCTGGTGACTGACTCAAAACAGTCAACCAAGTTGAGCAGGCATGATCTACATTTCACAAAACCAAACTGTGTGGGATCCAGAGTTTGGAGATTCCCTATATCCTTGTTTATTAGGTCCATGATGATGCATTCCATAGCTTTGCATATCAAACTCATCAGGCTAATGGGGCAATAGTTCCCAGGGTCTGTAGTCACTCCTCCTTTTGGAGAGGGATGACTGTAGCATTGTGCCATTCAGTAGGGACAAAGCCTGAGGTGAGGCTGTGATTAAACAGGGCACACAGGTGAGGTACCAGTTCACTCTGTAGTTCATGTACAACACAGCCAGGGATATTGTCAGGTCCCATAGAAGCTGTATTCTTGGTCTTGAACACTGCTGTTTTAACCTGTGCAGCAGTAATTCTGGGTGCCTAGCAATTTACTGGTATTGTGATTGGTCATTTGGGGGGGGGGGGCTAAAGTTGGCACTGAATCAGTCGGCCAGTATACTGGCAATATCTGTTGGCTCTGTATAGGAGGTACCATTGTGCAGTAGCTCAGTGCAAATCTGGGTATTGGTGTAGAGATTCTTTGCATAACTATAGAAGGCCTTGTGGTTGTCTTTACTATCTGCTGCAATTCTGTTTTCATAGCTAGCTTTAGAGAATTTGATGAGGGATCTCAACTTTTGTTGAGGCTGATAAGGGAGTTTTTCCAGTTTTGGGACTTCACCTTATTTCTCCTTCTGTTGTAGAGTTTGTTTATGGCAGGTAACCACCAGATTAGCTTCCTTTTTCTGGAGGAGAGCATCTTAGTTCTATTGGGTATGGTGAGATCCATGCATTTATGTATGTGTTCGTAAAGTGCATTGATGTATGATTCGGCAGTCGTACAACTATTCTCCATTTGCATGGGTGCCGTGAAGTTAGCCACCTCTGTTTTTAGGATCCAAAAGTTAGCTTTGGAGAAGTTTTTCATGGTGGTTATCTTTGCAGGGGTGGGAGAGTGGGAGGGATGTGGATTTCCAAGTTGATTAGTTTCTGGTCAGATCTAACCAGCGAGGAGCTGACTATTGGTGTAGAGCAATGGTTGCCCATGTTAGTAATGACCAGGTCAAGGATGTCACTACCTCCAGTGGGGTTAAGAACAAGCTGGTCCAGGGCATTGAAATTAATGAACTCCAGGAAACGTTGGGCAAGTGTATTGGTACATGAGTAGTTTTCCCAGTTAATGGAGGGGTAGTTGAAGTCGCCTAGTAAGAGAGTATTAGGTTGGACCCTAATATTCTCCAGGGTGCTTAGGAACATGGAGTGTGAGTCTTCAGACATGGTTGGGGACTTATAGCAGGCTACGACTTGAATCACTGTCTTACCCAATGTTAGCTGCACCTGAAGTATCTCTGATATGTTATGTTGGGCTACCAGTCTGGAGGTGTGCACATCCTTTATGAATATGGAAACACTACCACCTTTGGAGCTTCGTTCCAAATTCTGGGGCCAAAACATGTAGAATGAGTTATTGCATGGTAGTGCAGGGGTGTTTTCTGCTGCCTTGAGCCAGGTCTCTGTTACAGCACAAATGTCAATGTTGTCCATTTTAAGGAGTGCTTCAAGCAAGTGCATTTTGATATTTAGATTTCTAGCCTTGAGCAGCATGACCCTCAGATTGCATTTGTTTGTAGCTGTTACAGTGGTAATTTATCTTTGGAACACCATGTAAAAAAGGCACTATATGGGTGGCAAGAGCCTTGGCCAATATCTGGAAGCCCAGGGGTGACAGATGCAGGTCATCTCTGGCAAAGCATCGAGGTCTGTCAGTCATGTCATCCCAGGCAGACAGATACTGGATCCCCTTAGAATAACACCAGAAATTTATGAAAAAACCTGAGAACCATCACAACTCAAGCAAAATGAAGGCACAAGCAGAGCAGGGGAACACAATATATGCCAAGAATCAATTAAATGCTGAAAATGGTTTAAAACAATTGCTTGGTGGGTGCTGGTTGGTTTGTTTGCATGTAATGGAGGGCATGCATTTAATTAAGACTGTATAAAGGTGTGTACTTTACTTGAATTGTTATTCTGAAGAAGTCTCTGATTTGATAGAGAAGAAAGCACTCAATCTGAATTTTTTATGTGAGTTTTAGTTGTGCAGCAGAATAAATTGTTTTAAACCATTTTCTGCATTTAATTGATTCTTGGCATATATTCCCCTGCTCTGCTTGTACTCACACCAGAAATTTAGCCAATTGTTGAAATCAATCATTTTCTGCTTGCACTGTGGTATCATTCTGGGTGATGGTAGGATGCTACTCAGGGCAAGGGTCATACCCGCCTGTGCTACATAATCCGAGAGCTCCTCCATGTCTCTCTTTTCATGTAGTTCAGGGAGGTACATCTCAGATCATTCACACCCATATGTAAAATGACAGAGTCATATTTGTACCTGTTGTTGAGGGACCTGAGTGAGTGCGTTATGTGATGGATCCTGGCACCTCACAGGCAGATGACTGTTACTTTCTCCTTATTCAACCTAGTGAGTGGGACATCAGTGTGCCTCACTATCGAGTCACCTATGACTAGTGTGTTGCTGATATGTGTTCATTAAATCTGAGTTGTTGGTTAATGGTAATTCCTAGCAGTTTTGCCTCAGAGACTGGGTGATCTGGTTGTTGCTGGTGGAGAATATGGAAGGGGTGGTCAGTGGGTTTGGTTGGGTGGAGCATCATGAGTTGGGTTTTTTTAGGGGGTTAAGTACAAATTGTGAGTTATTGAGCCAGTTCTCAATTTCAGTAAAGGCTATTTGGGCTTTTTGCTGAAGAAGTTGGATGTTGTATCCAGAGCATATGAAGGTTGTGTCATCAGTGTACTGGACTATGTTGGCTTTTGTAGTAGCTAGGTGGAGTTGATTGGTGAAGATATTAAAGAGAAGTGGGCCGTGGACAGAACCTTGGGGTACACCTAGATTGACTGGGATTGGGGGGGTAGGAATCTGATCCATTTGACAGACTGGTGTCAGTTGTCTAGGTAGCTTTTGAACCAGAGCAGAGTGGGAGTGCTGAAGTTAAGGTCAGAGAGACAGGTTAGAAGTTTTTTGTGAGATACCATGTCAAATGTCTTGTATAAATCAAGGAAAGTAGCGGAGACTAGTTTACCTTGGTTCCTATAGGAGTTTATAATGTTGGTGAATCTGAGTAGGGTGGTGAAGGTACTGTGGTATGGCCAGAAGCCATGTTAGGTTGGAGAGACAAGGTTATTGGAGAGAAGGTGGGAGAGGATTTGGTGATATATGCATCTCACTAGAATCTTTGACAGGGGTGAATGAATTGCTATTGGGTAATAGTTAGAGAGTTCGGAAGAGAGGTCACCTTTGTGAAGGGGAATAATGAAAGAGGTTTTCCACAAGGTTGGCATGGTGTTTTTGGTAATGGATCTGTTAAATAATAATGAAATAGGATAGGCTATGACTGTGGATGCGATTTGGAGGTATTCAGAGGGGAGGTTGTCGGCAGTGGGGGTGGTGAGTTTGAGTTTACTCAATAATTTTTGTATATAGGATGTTTGTACTGGCTTGAGTGAGATGGGGATACCGTTTTTGGGTTATAGGGGGTTGGGGGATGTTGGTGGTAGTAGAGTCATTTATGAATTTAAGTATGGAGGAGGTGAAGTAGTTGTTAAAGCTGCAGGCTATATTGAGATCTGTGTTGGATGTATTGGGGGGGGTAATGGATTTACCGGGCTGGATGATATTTACTGTTGCCCAGAATTTCTGAGGGTTGGTATTATATTTCCTTTGTAGGGAGAGGTAGTAGTTTTGTTTATCTAGTTTTACTTGTTTTTTGGCCTTATTCCAAAGTTCAAGAAAGGATTGCCTAGTTGCAAGTGTTCCATGATGGTGCCAGGCTTTCCAGGCTTTGTCTCTATTTTGGAGTAGGGTTCTTGTGGTTTTTGGAGCCAGGGGGTAGGGTTGCTGTGTGTCCTAATTGCTGTTATGGGGGCTAGTTAACTGAAGATGTTTAGAAATGTGGAGTTGAAGTATTAAACTGCTCGATCTAGTGGAAGGGTTTTGATGGGAGACCAGTCACAGTATTTTAAGGCCCTCAGAAAGTCCTCTTTTGGGGAAGTTTTTATGGGACTGTGTTTATAGGAGGGAGGGAGAGTTGATGTTTTTTAGCCTATGTCTAAGGATGAAGGTAGAGTTGTGGTTACTGAGTATGTTGGCTTGTGTGCCCCATAGATGGGCAGTATTGGGCTGATTGGTGAGGATCCAGTCTGATATGGATTCCCTTTTAGTGGCCTTATCTATGGATGTAGGGGACTGGATGAGTTGGGTGAAATTGTATAGATTAATATGTCAGGTGGGAGTGGGAGAGTGTATATAGCTCCAGTCAACATTTACATCCCCTAGTATGATGGTTTCCTGGGATAGAGAGTGGGAAGCCTAGTGGAGTATGGAAACAAGGATTGTAAGGTTCTCGGCTGGAGTTATATAGATGCCAATTAAGTTAAGGTGTTTGTATTTATTTATAGAGAGTTTTGTAAGTAAGGTTTTGGTGTTTTTGAAGTCTGTGGTCTCTATGTGTAGGAGTTGAGCTTTTAAGTTACTTTTATAAAATAGGACTATTCCACTGCCTCTTTTGTGTACCCAGTCAGACCTAAGAATAATATAACCAGGTGGGGTTATGGAATTGTTACTGATATGTGGTTTAAGCCATGTTTCAATGATGGGTATGATGTCAGGATTGTATAAAAAGATGGTGGAATGAAGTTATTTTATTTTGTTCATAATACTGCAGATGTTTATGTTCAGGATTAGTAAGTCATTGGGGTTTTGTTTGGAAGGAAGGTATTTTTGGTGGGTATTACAGGGCCTGGATTGGGGTTAATATTGCCACCTAGTAATAGTTGGGTAGATGTGGATGCAATTGTTTTGAGATACAGTATTATTAGGTAGTGGAATTGGAGATTTGGTTGTTTTTTGGATGGAGTAGAAAAATACTTAGGAGGACAGGATAAATGGAGGTTTGGTAGTTGGGTGTTGGGAGCATACTTGTAGGCCTAGGGGGATTGATATTGTTGTGGGATAGGGTGGGTGATTTTGGGTTGCTATAGTGGGTGGTTGGGAGATAGTAACTAGTGCTGATGGTGGCTATGGTGAGATGTGAGTAGGGATGCTAGTGACAGAAAAGTAGTATGTTGAAATAGAGGCATATTTAAGTGGAAATTCATAAAGGAGGGAGGTTTTTGGATTAGATGAGGGGTGTGGAGTAGGTCGGAGAGGAGCTGGTTGGTGAGACTGTTGGAATAGGAGGAGCCAGACTGGAGTGGGGGAAGTTACGTAAGTTGTTGGGTAGTGGATGTTGCTTGGAGGGAAGATAATGGATGGGTAGCATTTAATTGGCTGGTGGGTGTGGTTCAGTGGGTCAGCTGATTTGGGGGATGGAAAAATGTAGAAGTAGTGGGGGCAGGTGGTGAATGGGGGCAGGGTAGGGGAGCAGAGTGAGCCCAAGCATAGCGAAGGTGAATAGAGCGGGGCTACACCTGGAACACAGAGTTGGTGCCAAAAAAATCAATGAATGATCAGTATTCAGCCTGGTAAGTGAGTCGGCCTTATCTGCAGTAAGGGTCAGAGGACTGGGAACCTCGTTATTAATGGTGATGTCCTGAACTTGTAAGGGGTAGGGGGTTAAGAGCAGGCTTTTACCTGGTGAGAGAGGCACCCTGCACTGACTGGTTTCAAGCTGGGAGCTCACAGGTGAAAATAGATATCAGGTAGGCAGAAGAAACAGCTCTAACCATTTGTCCGGTATCTGTTGCAGGAGTGGGATACCTGGGATTATACTACCACCTAGTGGAATAAAGATTACATTTAGGGAAGGCCTCGGGATTGAAATGGGCTGGAAATGACTGTTTTTACATGTGGGTTAGACGGCTGGGCTGCGAGAGTGCAATCCTGTAATTGCTTTTACAGCAAGCAGCAGAAACACATTACATAGGTGGACTGCCAACAGTTGGTGGGGCAGCTTTGGTTAGAATTTAACCTACATTGTTGTCTTAGTGAAAAGCTCCTTCTGGCTGGTGGTCTTATTATATTACTAATATGTGTCCACTTGTAATTAGTAGGCCATGAAACATTCACACAGTCATACCTCTGCAGAAAACTGATGTTCACTGTATGGTCTCAGTTTAGAACCATACCTTTGTACTGGTAAATCATTCAAGAGAGAAGTCATAAAGTGAGGATACATGTTGCAGTAACTGTAACTGCACTTTGTTCCCTCACACCAAAAAGAGGAGTGTACCCTTGTTCCTGCCATAACAGTGACTCAGCTATGCTACTCCCAACACAACAGTCTATGCGTGTTTATGCCACAGTTAATATCCTCTCACATTTTAAGGACAATTATATAGACTGACTTACAGATAGCATGTCTCAGGTAACTGATAAATTACAAAATAAACACAGACATGAAAGACAAAGCTGTGTATTTGTAACCATAATTATGACAGGTTGTGTGACTACTAACTGGTCTCTGTCCAAAAATAATGCAGCGAATTATTATTTATTTTATTATTATTTTAGATTTGTTTACTAGGAAAGTTCAACTGGACAAATGTCCTTTTACAGTGGAGGCCCAGGGAGAAAAGCTCCAGATAAAACAAGCAATACAGCTAGATACAGAGTATGTTAAAAAGTTGACATGGATATTCAAAGTTATTAAATGGTAATATCAGAGACAGGTTGAATTGCATAGCCATTGCAGTGCAGCAAGTCAGGCAATACATATTTCCTATGAACATTCATATTTATAATCATATGACAGCCATATTTCATATTTACAGGGATAAACAATGTTAGACATTCATATTTCACATAAACATTACTATATGGTAAAAATGTACTATAATTTACATGTCTGGACAAAAGAATTGCATGGAAAAGAGAGTTCTTTAAACTAGAACTAGAGAGAAAGAGTAGTATGCTTGGGTAGGGGTGTTCGAATTTCTGTAGGGCTGGAAGAGAAGAAGAAAAGGAGTTGTGATAAGGGCAGTGACAGAGAGGGGGAATGTTAGTCAGGAGTAGAGCAGGGACACAACCATCTGTTTAATAGGTGAGCTTTTAGAGTTGTTTTAAATTGTACTAGTGATACTATGGTGGTGATGTTATCAGGTAATTAATTCCAGATTTTGACTATGTAATTTGAAAAGAGGGACTCCCCCACTTGATTTTTGGCTGCATTGATTTTTATATACTTTTTATTAGTGGAGCGTAGGGTTCTATTAGTGGTGTAAGGCTGGACTAATGTTTCTAGAACTGGTGTTTTTACTGGTTCAAAGAGTATTTTGTGGGCCATGGTAAACTACATGTAGTGTAGTAGTTGGGGGAATTTTAACCAGTTGAGTTGCTTGAGTGCATGGCAGTGATGGGTTCTCGCTGCTAGTTAGTGACAAATCTGGCTATTTTGGTTATAGCAGGATTCGAGTTTTAGTATCTCAGACATTTGAAGATTAGTGAGTATGGGGGCTGTGTACAGCAGGGTGAAGATTAGGTGGGATTAGGCAATAGCAATCCTGGTGTTTTTAGTAAAGTAATGTTTATTTCTGTCTAGTGTGCTCAGTTTTTTATGGACTTTTTTACAGTTTGGGAAATGTGATTGTTGAATTTAAGCTTACAGTCAATTTCAACTCCTAAAAGTTTGGCATTGGGAGATGGAGATATAATAGTGTTATTTATTGAAGTGATGGTAAATGTATTGGTGGGTGAGGCTACCTTGGTAGGTTGGAATATTGGGGTTGGAATATTGGGGTTGAGTATTAGTTGAGCATTTGTGAGCCAGGACTCAACTCCATGAAGGGAATTTGTGTTAGTTTCTGTAGCTGAGGCAGTGAGGAAGCAGAACATACTACTGTTGAGTCATCTGCATATTGGATGAGTGTTGACTGTAGGGCTGATAGGTGGAGGTTATTTGTAAATATAAAGATTAGAAGTGGCCCTAAGATAGAGCCTTGTGGGACTCCTAGTGTTACTGGCAGAGGGGTGATAAAGTACATTGCCAAGAAACAGCCTGCTGGCATCCAGTAAGGTACTCCCAGAACCAGTTAAGAGTAGACTTGCAAAAACTTAGGTTGGAGAGTGTGTTGAGAAGTTTGGAGTGACAGACCATGTCTAAAGCTTTTGACAAGTCAAGGAAGATAGAGGATACATAGTTATTTTTGTTCCTGTAGTAGTTAACAGTGCTAGTAAATGACACTAGGGTGGTAGATGTGCTGTGGAATAGTCAAAAACCATGTTATGTGTTAGTTAGAAGTTTGTTAGTGTACAGATATTCTGAGACTTGCATATGAATGACCCTCTCTAGGATCTTAGACAGTGGAGATAAGATTGCAATAGGATGGTAGTTAGTGAAGTCTGTTGAAAAGCCACCTTTGTGAAGAGGGATAATGTATGAGGTTTTACATGTACAAAATACCGTCCATGTTTTGATAGCAGTGTACATTCTTATGGAGTAGGTTGTATGGTGAATGACCCCAGTTCTGTGCTAGAAAGCTGCTTCTGTGGCAAAGGGAACTAAGGCATCCATCTTATTTTCTGAAGCTTTATTGGTGTGAGGATTCCAATCCTGACATATGTTGAATTTTGGGATGTGTACTATCAATTGGTAGTGTGTTTTTACAGACTTTGATTATGTGCCCCTTACTTTTAATATCTATCTTCTTTGTCATCTTTTAATTCCACATTTGTACAATGAAAACATTTTAAGAAGGTTTATCTAGTTTTCACAAAGCACATCATTGTAGAAACAGGGAACAAGATAAGATTATGTCAAAGTAGACTGCCAACAACAAAAAGTGGATACTTTCAATTATTGTTCTTAGTGATTGGGAAATCCTGGCCTGGACAGATAGTACAGATAGGACTGGGCAATAGTAGCAGGTATATATTACATAATAGTAAGTCTCAGACATTAGCTATGTGGCTGGTGTTTGTGCAATGCTTACCTATGCGCAAGCTGGTCTATCTTGCATGCATGTACACTTAGTTAACCATCATGCAAATCTGATATTTGTTGCACTAGTACATGTTTTATATATATATATATATATATATATATATATATATATATATATATATATATATATATGTGTGTGTATGTGTGTGTGTGTGTGTGTGTGTGTGTGTGTGTGTGTGTGTGTGTGTGTGTGTGTTCTTATTGCTCTATATATAAAACTACATGTGGAAATTACATGTGGATACATTGCATACTAATTGTACATGTGTTGTGTAGCTCGATATACTGGATAATATTAAGGTACAGACCAATACCCTAATATTGGGAGATTTCAACTATCCCACCATCAACTGGGAAAACTACTCATGTAGTAACTCATCTGCCCAATGTTTCCTGGAATTCATCGATTCCAATGCCCTGGATCAGCTTGTCCATACCCCTACCAGGGGCAGCAATATCCTGGACCTGGTTATTACCAATATGGGTAACAGAAGCTCCATGCCAGAGGTCAACTCCTCGCTGGTCAGGTCTGACCACAAGCTAATCACCTTAGACATCCATATCCCTCCCCCACCCTCCATTAAGGAAACCACTGTAAAAAATTTCTCCAAAGCCAACTTCATGCTTCTTAAGTCAGAAGTGGCCAACTTCATTGTCACCCACACAGATGTAAAATAGAGACATGACTGCCAAATCATATGCAAAAGCACTGTATAAGCATATACATGAGTGCATGGACCATGCCATCCCCAACAGAACCAAGATGCTATCCTCCAAAAAAAGGAAGCCAATCTGGTAGTCCCCTGCCATAAACAAACTCTACAAAAGGAGGAATAAGCTGTTGCAAAAAAAGAGTAAAATCCCATGATTCCATGAACTCCCTGATCATCCTCAGCAAGAAGCTGAGATCCCTCATAAAATCGTCCAAAGGTAGTTACGAAAATAAAATTGCCATGGATTCTAAAGACAACCACAATGCTTTCTACAGTTATTTCAAGAATCTCAATGGCAACACTGATACATCTGCTCGCAACTACATCACAATGGCACTACATTTAATGAACCAACTGATATTGCCAAGATCCTGGCAGACAGGTTCAGTGCAAAATTTACCCCCCCCCCACCCCCCCAAAGGGCCTATCTCCATACCAGAAGATTGCAAAGCCCCTGTAATCATGGACACACAGGTAAAGACCGCACCCTCCAAAGCCAAAAACACAGCATCCGTGGGACCATACAACATCCCGAGCTGCTTTATGCATGAACTGCAGAATGAACTGGCATCCCATCTAAGTACTATGTTCAACCATAGCCTCACTTCAGGCTTTGTGCCTATGGAATGGTGCACAGTGATGGTAATCCCACTCCACAAAGGGGGTGAAACCACTGGCCCTGGGAACTACCACCCCGTTAGGCTGATGAGCCTGGTCTGTAAGGCCATGAAACGCATAACGCATCATCCTGGAGCTTATAAACAAAGAAATAGGTAACCTCCAAACTCTAGACCCCACTCAGTTTGGGTTTGTAAAAGGTAGATCATGCCTCTTAAACCTGATTGACTTCTTTGAAGCAGTCACCAGAGCTGTAGACAAGGGTAAGGTGGTGCACACAGCCTATCTTGACCTCACCAAGGCTTTTGACACCATCTCTCACTCTGGTATTATAGAGAAACTCACTGGACTAGGCATAAATCCATATGTCACAAGATGGGTGGCCAACTGGCTCACTGACAGAACCCACACAGTGAAAGTAGCCAACTCCAAATCCGACTTCAGACCAGTGATAAGGGGTGTACCACAGGGTTCAGTCCTGGGTCCTCTCTTGTTCGGTATCTACTTCTCTGAAGTCCAAGCTAATACAGCTGGTCGCTGGCTAATGAAATTTGCAGATGACTGCAAACTAGGAGCCATAATAGATTCACCTAAGGATGTGGGCATTCTACAAAGAGGCCTCACTGAGACTGATGCTTGGTGTCAAAGTCATGGCCTAAAGCTCAATGCCAAGAAGTGCATTGTCATCCCCTTTGAGAAAAACACCATACTCATGAACTACCACATAGGCGGTAGCCTACTAAACACTGAAAGTGTGATAAGACACCTTGGGACACAGGTGGACAGTAGTGTCTCCATTGATAATCACTTTGCCACAGTAGTCAGGAAATCCTTCTACATGGCACACCTCATCACAAAGGGGTTCTTCTCCAGAAAAAGAGAGGTCATCGTTCCTCTCTACTCATCCCTCATCAAACCCATTATAGAGTACAATGCCCTGTTTGGCATGTACCTTGCAAGATATCTGCAACAACTAGAAAGGCCACAGAAATACCTCACTAGGAGGATTACTGGCCTCAAAAAGATGCCATATGCAGACTGTCTCAAAAAACTTCAGCCCTTCTCCGTCACATATCGTCTACTCCGAGGTTACCTCTGCCTAACATACAAAGCCATGTTTAACCCAGATCTGATAGACATGCTACACTTAAAGAAATCTCAATTTCTCTGAGCCTCATGCTCCAGGGACCTACACTTTGTCACCACAATAAACAGAACATGCTGGAGGGATAGATACCTGTCCCAGAGACTTCCCATGCTCTTGAACAGGCTACCCATTCATGTCAAGCAGAGCTCCTCATTAGCCCTCCTTAAGAGACATCTTGACAATTGGATGGGAAACAGGAAATTGACCTTGGGGATCACTGCTGTGGTGCTGCTTGACAGGGGCACAGGAAAATATTTTTTTGGGTGGCAAAAGCCAGGGAACCTTGTTTGGCTAGGCTTATATAGGCCCTAGGGCTGATAGCCTAGTACATACCCATGAACCTATGAGCCTATAACTATATGTCTATATATTTACATTCTATCCATTTGTTTCCCTACCACCAACCACACCAACAACCAGTACAGCCCTGGGGTGTTCTTACTTTTTCAACACATATATCAACCACAATAAAAAGTGTAATATATAATGTTGTGTTCTCGCTTATGGACAGGGCCATTTGGTGGTGATCACAGGCTTCCTCTGTCAAAATCAAGCAGGCAAATATGCTCATTAAGGGTACTTGTGTTGTTACACAGCTAGGCTTCTAAACAGTATACTGCTGTTAGGCTGCTACCTTCAGATGACGCTAAGAAACTATGTACCTATACAGGCCTCCCAAGTTGTGTTTCCCCACATGGCTTGCTGATGTCATCTACTATAAGTTCACCTGCAGTCTTATATAAATCAGATCTGTGTTGTGGAACTTGTGTTAAGTACTGTGTTCTGTAGTATGTGCACTTAGGTAAGTAGGGATTCAGTTCTCACTGCAGCTAACTTTGTGTGCGTGTGTGGGGGGGTCCATACAGAAGAGTGGAAGGTGTATCTCAAACTGACTTCTCCAATGGCATGGTATTGCAGTGTTTTGGTACTTGCACAAACATCCATTTCATGCAGGCCTCCAACATCTTGTCTCCCACATGACCTGTTGATGCCATCTACTATAAGATCATCTGCAGTCCTATTACAATCAGATTTGTGCTGTGGCATGTGCATTAAGTAGTGTGCTCTGTAGTCTGTGCACTTAGGTAGGGGTTCTATTTTCACTGCAGTCAACTATGTGTGTTTCCATACAGAAGAGTGTAAGTGTGCATCCCAAACTGACTTCTCCAATGACATGGTTTTGCAGTAGTTTGGTGCTTGCACAAACATCCATTTCATGCAGGCCACCAGCCTGTTGTCTCACACATGGCCTGCTGATGTCATCTACTATAAAATCACCTGCAGTCCTGTTAAAATTAGACTTGTGCTGTGGCACATGCATTAAGTACTTTGTTTTGTAGCCTGTGTACTTAGGCAGGTAGGGGTTCTATTCTCACTACAGTCAACAGGGGGGTAGGTGGTGTGTGTGAGCTGCTACTGGCCATTACACAGAGAGTGTCTTACAGCAGTCTGTGGAACACTGTTCTATGCATAGTCATCATGCCATTGTTTTTGCACTGTTATGAAGCAAAAGCCCTGTGGTATGTCCAGTTGCTGCTTTTACTTATGTGAGAAAAACTATAGTTCTGTTTTTTCTGTTCATATGTATGATTCATTTTGGAAAATATTGTGCGGCTTTTGATTCTGTTGCCTATATAATGTTATGAACAAATTAACATTTCCTGCTTTTATTCTGTTGCAGTCATGTTAGCTGCACTGTACATTGGATTCACACTGGATTAATCCAGTTCTGTTTGACTATTGATAAGTTAACATCATGACACCTGCTTTGTGAGAAACCTCCCTGTACCCTTGTGACTGGAGTGTACACTAGGATTATATATTTGAAGGTAACTTTTGCCAGTCTCAGTTTGAGCATTAACAGTGTTTCATTGTCTTAGCTGCTCTACTCTTGTTTGCAGACATCTTAACTCTCTGTGGTTATACATGCAGAAACAACAATACACTTATTTTCCATTACAATCGACCAATGCTATCTAGTAGAGCAGATCTTCAACAGCTCAACATAGCTGTGAGAAGTCCAGTTAAACAAGCAGTAATGTCACATCTTACCTATCCACAACACAACTATATATCCCACTTTGGATAGACCTCCTACTGTATACCATCTCTTTCTCATTCTCTATGCAGATACCAGGTTCACAATTCACATTGCTATGAAAATGACAACCTGTCATTTTCCCTATTTTTCTTCTGCTAGTTTAGTTGACATGTTTTGTTTTTTTTTGACTCAGTGCAGATAATGTCTCATGTTCACTGACAAGCCTGGACTACATCATCAATGAAGTACCATCATGCACAGAGATACTCTCCAGAAACCTACCTAAACAGCAGAGACATCTAAAGCACAAGCATGCAACACCTAATACTACATCCAAAGCACACAATACACATAAAACGTAGCGCCACTGTCTCATCCAGGAAGTGCTTAAGGCAATAGTTTTCTTTTCCAAAGGTTGTCCTTATAGCTGATTGTATAGTGGTCCATACACAATCCCTATTCACCAGCTTAAACAAGGAGAAATTTAGGGTCAGCTGTGTGGCACAAGTAGTTGTCACATCACACATGCAAATAAGTCTCTCCACAACAAGTCCCACTATTAATCCGTCATGGCTGGTGGTGTGAACAACTTGAGATGTACCGCTAAGAAATATTTAGAGACAAACATGAGTGAGCTCTCTAAATATTTGTCCCAGGCATGCATGTCCCTATGTTTGACCAGCATTATAAGCTCACCTAGGATGATACAACAATATAAAGAACAAATAATTTTCTGAAATTGGTTACATTTCTTGTGTCATTCTAAGGTGATCCAGTTCTTGTCAGTGTGGGATGACATTGTGGGCAGACCACAAGACATGGACTTCACCTGGCATCTCTAGGCTTTTGTTTGCTGGCTAAGGCCCTTGACTCTACCACAATATGCCTTTATTAGGCAAGGTCACAAAAAACAGAATTTAATATGTGAAAATATACAACTCCAACAAAGTAAGGGTCATGCTGCTAAACTGTAGGAGTTAACATCAGAAACTGCACTCTCTGTAAGCAGCTTTCTCACTGGAAGTTGTTGACATCTGTGCAGTCACAGAAACCTGGTTCAAGGACATAGTAAGTAACCCTGCCTTGCAAGGCTACAATGCCTTCCATACATTCAGACCACAAATTGAAGTTGAGTGAACACACAGGAGGTGGATTATCAATCGTCATTGCAGATAATCCCACCTTGGTAACCCAACATAACTATATGACATTAATGTAAGTCCAATTTACTCTGGCTAAGAAACTCCTTCATGTTATTGCCAGTTATGTGCTCCTTCCGTGAACAAGAAAGCCCACATAGCCTATTTATAAGTACTTGGAACAGTTAAAGTTGAACAAAACAACCTACTAAGGGATGATTTCAACTATACCTACATTGATTGTGAAACTTACAGGAGACCAAACTCACTTGCACAATACTTCCTGTCCTTCGGTAACTCATATGCCATGGAACAAATACCGCACCACCCCACAAGAGTCTGTCCTCACGAATAGCATTGACCAATCCAATGCCTCATGTGTAGGGCCTGCACTGTTTAAATCCAACCATAAAGCAGTCTTTTTAGAATTAGTAATAGGTATAGAATTACAAAAATGAGAAGTTAGCTGAAAAACATCGTCCGAGGTAACTACACCCTCCTAAGGGATGGTATAATCTACTTCCAAACTCCATTTTCCGCAGAGGACATTGACAGGTATAGTAAGGTATACCACCCTGATGCCCTTTATAAACATCTACACAAATGTATAGACACAAACGTACCTGATAGGATCAAAGAAAGATCCTCATGAAAATACAAACCACGCTGATGGAGGTCTGAAATTACTTGATTATTCAGTAAGTGAACAAAGCTGATGTTTCCAAATACAAAAGTGGGAATCCCAAACTGGAAGATGACCCTCCTCAACCTAAACAAGCAAATAAAACACCTTGTAAAATCCTCACAGAGCAGCTATGGGAAATATGTAGAAACCATAGCCAAGGATAACCATAAGGCTTTCTTTTGCTACATCTGCAACTTCAAAGGTATAACTGGCATGTGTGCTGAAGTAATTGTGGATGGTGTTGCACATACTGACCCAGTGTAATTTATAAACCTGCTATCAGACAGGCTTGGCTAAAAATTAACTCATCACCCACCCCCAAGCTTACCACAAAACATGTCTTCAACATCACCTCCAACCTGCACCTACAAACAGCAAGTAATCACTGTTCTCTCCAGAACTAGGAACACAGCCTCCATGGGACCAGATGGAATGCTGGCATGCATTCTTAATGTTCTTTACCAGCGAGCTACTGCACTGGGCACCCTATTCAACCACAGTCTGAGTACTGCCTTTATCCGCACAGATTTGAAATCAGCAACCAATTTCCCTCTACACAAGGGTGGATCAACAACATATACATGTAATTATAGCCCCTTAAGTTTAACCAGCCTCAGCTCTAAGACAATGTAATGGATGTCCATGGATGTCGGATACAAGGACAGAATTGGCATCCAGTCACTACAGCTGTTCCACCTTGGTTTTCCCAAGTGTGCACAACTTTGACTTTGTCTATCTTGACTTGGCCAAGGTCTTCCACACAATCTTACATTTTTGTATCAGTGAGAAACTAACACAGGTGAATATCAACTCCTATGTTGTCAGGTGGGTTGCAAACTGGCTTACAGATCAACAACACTTATTCAGAGTGGAAGAGTTCACCTCTAGCAGCAGAACCATCACCCATGGGATACCACAAGTGTCACTGCTGTGTCCATTCATGTTTGCCATGTATTTATCAGAGAGGTCCAGCCCAAAACAGAGTGCCTGCGATTAGCCAAGTTTGTGCTTGTATGCAGCTTAGATACTATCATTGAATCCCTTAACCATGTGAGTGCTGTTCAAAAGGGGCTTACACAGACTAATGACTGATGACAAATTTGTGCTGTTCAACAAACTTCAAATAAATGTATCATCATTTCCTTTGGTATTAACAATGTTCCATCTTATTATGACATAACCCTGAATACCCTAATCACCAGTTCTGTATTGATAGACCTTGGAACACAAGTAGACTGCAACATGTATGTACTGTGGTGAGGAATGTTTTCTACATCTCGAATCAGATTAGCAAAGGCATTGAAGTACTATCGCATTAAGTTCTAAATCCCTTATAGTCATCCCTCCTCAGGCCTATTCTTGAATATAATGCTCCCTTTGCTATGCAGTGTAACAGAAACCTTCATTAACTTGACAGACCTCAGAGATTTCTAAGTTATAAAAATCAGGGTGTCAAACTTGTGTTTTATATGGACAGACTGAAGTAGCTGTCACTGTACTCAGTATGATACAGACTGTGTAGAGGTGACTTATGTATGCCTTGCATGGCCGTCTCTGACCCAATTGTGATGGAAATGCTACCCCTACGTATGTCATATGGGACTACAGTCACCTCTTCCAGGGCCTTCCATGTAGACTGACATATACAGGACATGCTGGAGAGACAGCTACATCTCCCATAGTTTGTCATTCCTCTGGAATAGGCTTCAAAACCATGTCAAGCAGAGCACCTCCATGACACATTTTCATCACAGCCTGGATGACTTGATGTGAAACTGTTAATGTCTGCCCTGGATTGTCCCTACTTCTCACCTGGACATGGATAGTCCTTGCTAGACAAATCTTGGCCATACAGTACATGATATCTGTAATTTAATTTTATATTGTGATTCAATGGTTAGGCTTCTAAACATCATCAGATCAATAGCCTAGTAACATTCTTTGTACCTATGAAGCTATGGTGATGTACATGGAAGAAATACTATTAGACTGTATTACTGTTTTGATGAGATTTGACTACAGCGCTGACATACAATCCTGAGATCTGAATCTGATGTCATGACTTCTGATGTGCACCATAACTCTGTAATAAAAATCATTACAGAGAGCATTTCAAAATGTATGACACACATTTCAGTTGTTAACTTCACCACCCTTACAAGAACATCCACTATAAAATAGTGAAATGATGCTAGGATCAGTATAACTGTCCAAGTACAATATAACTGACAGGTGCAATCATCAGTTCAACATCACATATGCAGATGTAATCATTTATGTAAATAGTCAACCAGTACATCAGACACATGGCTTTACTACCCCTGAATCCAAAACATAGAAAACAGGGATATGGCACAGTTATCATCACTTGCACAGGGTGTTGTGTGGGGGTGCAGGAGGTCTAGACTGACACAAAAGGTTGTGGAGTGTGTGTGTGTGTGTGTGTGTGTGTGTGTGTGTGTGTGTGTGTGTGTGTGTGTGTGTGTGTGTGTGAGTAAGCAAGGGAAGCAGGCAAGATGAATCATGAAAATGTTGTGTGTGTCTGCAGGTGCCCTCAGTGTCACATTGGTATGTAAGTACCTGCATGAACACAGCCAAGCTCAGTGCTAGCTCTATGTGTCGATATGTTGGATAGCTGTGGGCCATGCATGGTAGAGTTGACTGTTCATCATTGTTGCCCCTAACCACTGGAACTGGCAGAGGAGTTGCACTGGTACCTCCACTCCCAAGGTCAGATACAGAGCTACTAACTGAAGGTGACTGATGTCTGCTGGATGTACTTCCCTTCACAGGAATGCCCAGGACCATGACCCCATGGCCTGCCATGTCTGGGTGTAGACAGCACAGTCCCTGATGGAGCAGTGGAAGTACTACCACTACAGGAGTGTGATTGGACAAGGCCACATAGTCTCACAGTAGACATAGTTGCTGACTTTCACCAATAAGGCCGACATTCCCCTCCTCGCAGACGTTCCATCGCAGACAATGTGCATTTCATGACAGATACTCCACACTCCACCACATACACACCTTGCTCCAACATGTTATTCATCCAATCCATGGAATCAACATGTCTGGGTGTGGGCAGCACAGTCTCTGATGAAGCAGTGGAAGTACTACCACTACAGGAGTGTGATTGGACAAGGCCACATAGGCTCACAGTAGACGTAGTTGCTGACTTTCACCCATAAGGCTGATGTTCCCCTCCCAGCAGATGTTCCATCACAGACAATGTGCATTTCATGACAGATACTCCACACTCCATGACATACACACCTTGCTCCAACATGTTATTCATCCAATCCATGGAATCAACAACACAGTGGAGGCAGTCATGAATGTCAGACTAAGCCACATCTAAAACCCTGTGGATTTGTATGAAGTGCCTTTCTGAATGTGCTTGTGCCTCCATGATGGCCCTAAACATACATTGAGTCACAGGTGAAGAGACACCTGCACCAGGTAGAAGAGGGACAGCAGGCCTCCTCCAAACACCCCTATAAAACTTCCTGCATGGCACCTCACCATCAGTTTGGCTACAGCCAGAGTCAATAGGTGCTGAAGCCACAGTAGCCACACTTTCCTGGTCAATGTCCTCACCCTCCACCTGTCCAATATATGTGGCCTCAGTGGACTGGGGATGCGTAGGCATGCTGGCTGTGTATGGGGAAAATGGGGGGGTCACTGGGTGTCAACCTTTGTGTCACATTCAGCCTCTGCACCCCCTCAGTTGTGCCTCACTTTGGCCAACACCATCATTAGAGTCTGATGAGACACTGACATCAGGGGCCACAGAACCACTTCCATGATCACCTGTGATAAAAGAAAGAAGCACAGGAATATATTAATACCTGCACTACTATGTTGCAATGTATGCTAATCAATTTACACTGCTGACACTATTACAGACAGTACAGTAATACATACAGCAGGCCTGAGAGGACACATTATCAGATATCTTGAAATTTATCTACAGTATTGACATAAATATATTATGCTTACCAACTGCAGGAGGCCTATGTCTCTGCATTCCTGATGGTCCTGAAATAAGTACAGGAAGAGGTAATGGCAACAGCATCACATTTAACAGCAAAACATGGGGGGGGGGGTAATACATTTAAACCTTTATATCTGCAGTAACTCAAATATCAACAAGAATGTGGCTGTCAACTTCAAAATAAGCTTAAAACTTTAGCAATCTTAAATGCCCCTATGCAGGAAACAACTGACACAGACATAGAATCTTTTTTAAAATATTTCAGAATTCCACAGTATTCTAAATATGATCTAACAAAGCATACCTGGAAGGTCCTCTTGAGATGCAGGAGCGGCGCCTATGTCCAGAATGTTCTGTGTCATCAGTTGCTGGGAGCTGTCCTGGGTGGCAATGTTTGCTAGAAATTCCTCAGTGGCAGTGAGAGGAGGTTCTGCAGCAGGCCTAGCACAGGTGATCTGGTGATCACGTGTCACTGCAGCAGCATGCCTCCTTGCAGCAGTAATCATATTTCTGGCTGTGTAATGCATCTGCTCATAGGTGCAACTGTGACGGCCAACAGAATTTATGTTACAGACTAATTCATTCCACAGAGCGGTACACTCAACCATACTGGCTCGCACCCTTGCCAGGAGTACTGCATGATGTTACCTTAAGGCATCAAAGATGAGGTCATTATCTGCCTGGGTAAATTGGGGCCTATGCTGAACCAACATTTTGTGTCCTAAAAGATAAAAAATGATAATACATATAAGGATCACATACTGTAAGTATAAAGTAACTATTTACAGATAAAGCAGTAAAGGAAGGCTGTCAGTATTCCCCTGGATAAACATGAAAGAGTCAGCATATGACCAAACATAACAAGAGGGAGGATAAAAACAGAGTAACAATTTATTTATTTATTTTATATTTGTTGGCTGGGTTTGTCCGACTGGGCTACAATTTCTCGTTTTCAGCAGAGGCCTGAGGAGAAAAGCTCCAACAGAAAAATAGAAATTTTACATATTGAATACATATAGATAGACTACATTCATCAGTACCACACATTACTGCATTACAGTGTCATACATTACACTGTTGCAAGTGAAATACATATAGAAATGCATTCATCAGAGGGATACATTCATAATTACATATACATAATAGTGCAATAGTTACATAGCTGAAATATTTTACTAGTTATATTTGTACAATGATGTACCAAGAGGAGAAGATAAAGTAGTAAGTTTGTTTATTGAAGGGAAGGAAGAGATAAGAGAAGTAGAAGGTTACGCGGGATAATTACATTGGCAGGTCCATTTTTCATGAAGGTATTTTTTTGTAGCGGTTTTGAATTGATTGGGATGTTCAAGAGAAACTAATCATTGTTTGTGCCATAGCAGATACTCAACTATGCTTACCCACCCAGAATAACAGTCCATTACAATTTGTGCCAATTTGTGTTAATTTGTTCATGCCAAACAAATTAACAGGCTGAGGACCAATTGTGCTAACCAAACAAGTTTGAAATGCTAAAAGTGTTGCCATAGGACATTTTCATGAAACATGTTTACATAGTTATCACACATTATATTTTCAGCTTTTCTACATCCTCTGTACCTCTGAAATGGCTTGACAAACAAGGCCATGCCATGATTACACTACTAAGTAATACATACAGATTTACTGCACATTACTGTTAAATACATTCCAGCATGTGGATTATGTAGGTAAAAAATGGGTACATAGCTGATGGAGTTCAGTACTCCTCTGTAGAGATATACTGTTCCAAAGAAATGTCTCACTGAGTTAAACAATGCAATAACTCTCATTGACATCTGTTTGTTAGCTACACATTTGAATTTTTATAATGGAGTACATTAGTAATGGATTGCATCTGTCTTACTCTGTGCTTCATAGATGCTAATTACAGCATAAAGAGATGAATTGCTTGCCAATTAACCAATCTTGTGGAGCTAGTCAACAAGATATAAAGAATCCATGTAGACTTCATGCTGTTTTTTTAATGTGGATTTCAAAGCTATTGGAATACAGACACAAAGTAAACAGACAGATTGTTAGTAGCTGCTGCTTCTTTAATACATTTGTCTGTGCTACAGGCTGAAGCCACTGCTGCAGCTGCTGCCAATAGGCCTAGGCAGAGAAGGTGAAGACATTGCAGTCCAGGGATGCAGTACAGGGTTGAACTTAGAATCTTAACTACAGGTACCTTTAACAGACTAACAGGGGAAATGTTTGTTGTGTCAGGCATCTGCATCCAGGAACTTCCAAAATATCATGCATGCTATGCTTCAACATGCCAGAGAGCACATATATTCTACCATTAGATCTGAGGAGAGGGCCACAAGAATGTTACAACTGTACCATGTAGTGCACTACCCTGAAGTAATGTGCGACATACATCTCAGTCACGTACACATGAAAACAACACCTGATGAACAGGGTACAGTCTACATTAACCATAAGGTCTACCACTCAATCAACTCCCAAGTCATGTGTAATGGCAAGGGGATCATCTTGAATGTGTGTGCTGACAACCTTGGTAGTTAACATGACTCCATATGTGCCACACCTCCCAACTGCATCAGGTGAATGCTATGGGGGATATGCCACAGGTTCATTTAGGGGTGGATGCATGCTATGCACTGGAGTCATGGCTGATGAAATACATCAGAAATGGACACACACACCCACACACACACACACACACACACACACACACACACACACACACACACACAGAAGAGCACCTTAATGAGGCACACAGTCCAACCTGTAATGTCATAGAGCACATTTTTGAGCTGCTGCAGTCATGGTTCCAGTGCCTACACACATCTGGCCAAGGCCTCCATTACAAGCCACTGACATGTGCCACAATGCTCACAGTATATGCTATGCTACCCAGGTTAATCTTGTGGAAACAGCCACAGCAGGATCAGCAAGGAGAAGGAGAACACATCCTCCCAACAATGCTAAAGTCACCACAGCCACAGGCCAATGAGGAGTCAGAGGAGGAACCAGCAGCTGCTGTGGTTGTAGGCAGTCATAGGCAAGCTCAGTATGTCCTTGCATTGGCTAGGAGATAAGCTATACCACACTGACTCACCCCCTAGGAACCAAAAACCTTTCTCCTACTTCACCATACTTTTGTACTGGGAAAGCATTACAGAGAAAAGTTTGACAGTACACAGTACACATTGCAGTTTTTTACATCACAACCCTCACTAAATCAAACAACAGGCAGGATGCCAAACAAGCAGGATAACCAGGGCAATATATTCTTGTTTGTGCCACAGCAGGAACACACATTTGCTCCCCCATCCCCAAAACAGCAGTCTATGCTTGTTTGTGCCATCCAACCTGGCTTTCATTAGTTGGCAACTATATATCATATTATTCCATTAATATCTTTTGACATTGTAAGTGCAATGATATTGAATGATTTACACACTGTATGTCTCAAAGTACTGGTCAGATAACTGCTGAATGAGCAAGAAACACAGAAAGGTAAGACAGTGCTGTATATTTGCAATCAATAATCATAACAGGGTGTGTAATCACTAAGTGCAGTATGTGCAAAGAAAAATATTTCACTAAATCTACACCTAACATGTAATGTTTTACTATAACTGTACATTCTGTTTAATTTGTTTGTGTGCTGAATGAGTGTTGCTGTTTGCTGCAAAGGTGTTTTTGTGAAAAACAGGATTAAGTCATCCATCCTGTGTTCTGAATGTACATCGCATGGTTATTTGGAATCCAGACGTATGTAGGCATATCTCATGTACACTAACATATTCTACTGTGTATGTCAAAAATGATTTCTGTTTCTGCCTGTTTTTACTTGTTTTGCTCTCTTAATTTTTGGGACACTGCATGGTGCTGGCTTAGCACAAATGGGTTTGGCTATGCTCAACTGGTTTGCATGCACAACAGCAATGCACAAACAGGATGATTGGACAGCTCAGGTTGCAGACAGGACCCAGACATCTAAAAATAGACATCTGATGCATTCTGTTAATATAATTGTGCCTGGTGCAAACCTGCTATGTCATTGTCATTGCACTGCGTTTAACAGCATGAACCTCACAATTAATACTAATGTAAGAGAGGGTCATGTAACTTATCCTGTGGCTGTAGATGTTAAAGTCTAAATCCAGCATATTCCACTCTGTTTTAATGGTGTTCCACTTCACATTATAGTTACTCTCAATTATAGCAGTTGACCTAGTATATCTTATATAATATTTATATTCATGAGGGCTGACACACTAATATTGTGTCAGTTCTGTACTTATGCATTTATCTCTGTATTAGTTACTATCTCTGTATTGGTTACCATTGTGCAAACACATTGTTTGTGCTGGCGCAATGCTAAGTGACGTGCATCATTTTCAAATATTGCAAAATCCAAAAGTGCATGCTCTCAGTATCGGCGAGAACTGGAATTGGTGAGGAAAAAATCATTATAGATTGGTCTTGATCTGTAGTAGACATGGCTGGTGTAAGTGGAGAGGTTTTGAGATTTCTTGCTCAAAGGTAGGGTGTCCAGGAGTCAAAAGTGTTTGTTGGACTCCTAGTGAATGAATATGGGCCCCAGCTCTTGCAGGAGCACTATCATGGATCAGATTACAAATCAGATGCAGGGAATAGATTTGTCTGGACTTTAACCAGTGCTACAGATATCTCCTGCACTGGCAAACAATATAGAAATCACTATACAGACCGCAGGAAGATTAAGAGGAATACTCTCAACCATTGGATCAAGGCATGTCAGACTGGCTCCACTACACAAATGTGTAAGTATCACTTACAGGCACTACATGTAAGAGTTAGAAGCTGCATTTGTTCAGGATTGGTATTCTTAATGGTATTCTGTTCTGCTCTGCTTTTTCCACAGCCCCTACAGATAAAGCACTGAATCTGTGAATCTATGAAACAAGATTGGCACGTACGTAAGATGCATGTGGTATGTATGCATCCAGACAGTACTGTTATTGTAACATTAAAGGTAAAGTCAGTTTTTTGTGTTAATTACTTGTATCACAGCTGTAAAAGAAAACTATGTATGCATTAGTTTGTAGGCAAAAACAACAGTCTAGTATTACAGAGTAGTCAGAGGTTGGCTGTTCAAAAAACACACATCCCAGCTATACAGTACTGTTAAGTTTACATCAATATTGCAATGTAAAGTCAGACCTAAAATCAGGGCCAACAATAGCCTGCTGTAAAGTGCAATCAGTATAACTGGAACATGCATATGTACAATATATGCACATATCCATGATTGTGATTGCTTGATTCAATTGGTAATATACTGTGCATCTAATATGAGCTTGGTTGTCTTAACAGTTGAAAAGTTATTTGTTATGGTTGATTTTTGTCTAAAGAAGGGTACATTAATACACAAAAGCGCTTATACAAAAGCTTTTATATTGTCTTGTTTTAATATTGGAATAAAAAGCTTAAACATTGGAATTGCAGTGGTGGTATCTGGAAGTGTGATATAAGTAATTCTACTGTTTTCGTCCAAATACCTTTATTCTGCTACTGCTTCTTTCATTTATATAAGAGTTGGTAGTGTTAAAAGTAAATGTAGAAGCCATACCTCTCAACTGTCCAGATTTTCGCAGAATGTCCAGATTTTTAGTTCATATTTTTGGTCTGTTCCTCATAAAATTTGTGGTTTTCTGACAAATCATTGGGATTATCTGAGGACTGAAGTCACTAAATAATGTGTGCATTTGAGTTTCAGACTTCAAATCATTAAAAAAATGTATGTAAAAACAAACCCTGTTACCGTAGCAACTTACTAAGTTTATAAGAGAAATATTTAAAGTATGACCCTATTGTTGGGCCTTTGTCCCCCCCATTTTGTCAGGCTTTGTCCAGATTTCTTGCACTAAGAGGTTGAGACATATGAGCATAATACAGTCAAAGAATTGTATAAATGCTCATTGTATGTCATATATGAAGTTAGTAGTGTTCTCCTTTTTTCCGTCACCCCACCCCTTTTCTTTTTTTATTTTTTATTGTTAATTTTCTTAGTTGCTGTTTTGTTATGTATAATTTGGTATTTCTTTGTTGTTACCTATTTTTTATTTTTTTTATTTTTAATTGTATTTGTATTTGTTTTTTTTTTAATTATTTATAATATTGTTTTTCTTTGTTATTTTTTTTATAATTGTATTATTTCCATTGTTTTTTATGTTTTATTTTATTATTGTATTTTATTTTTTTTTTTATTTTATTACTACAGTACAGCTAGGTAGGCAGGTTCCATGTGATCCATCTATACTCACTCCACCAGCTACAGCACCAGGGCCCAGCACTTCTGGGCTGCAGCCTGGCTGCACCCTCCCTGCTCCCCCTGCACTACCCGGCCCCTCAGGTAGTTCTGCTCCAGAGAACAAGCCTGTGGCTCCCTTTGGGAGCAGTGGCAGAAGGGGTGATTTTGTCACCCAAGCTGAACTGCCAGGTATGATGATTAGGTTTGTGTGCTGCACAATTTGTACACGCCTATTCTGAGTGGAGACACTGCTCTCCATCTTTGTACTGAATAACATAAGGACATGCAGATGTTAGACACTGCAGCCATCGGTGCAGTGAGGTGACAGTGATAACAGTCCAGTGGGTGAAGACTCAATTTGATTCTAACCGTCGCCCAACATGACATCCATGGATTCGAGATCTCTGTACCGTCACCCCAACCATAGTGTTCTCCCCCCCTTGTGTCCTTCACCAACCCTGTGTCTTGCATTATATTTATTTATTTATTTAACATTCATTGACTGGGAATGTCCGACTGGATACATGTCCATTTTTAGTGGAGGCCTGGGGAGAAAAGCTCCACAGTTAAATTTTAAGCAAAATATAAGGTGTATACAGAAGCATTCAAATTTACATAGATAGTAACAAACTTAACATTGACTAGTCACATAGCATTGAAGCTTAAGATTTATCATATTTACATAGACTGAACACATCTTTTACAGTTTTAGGTGGTGGCATTACATAATAGTGAACACTGTTAGTAGGGGTTGCATTTTTTGCTTTATACAATTGACTTGTGAGGAAGTTAGCCACAGTAGAGACTATAGCAACAAAGAGAGCAAAGGTTAGACATACTAGGGAGTATAGTAGCAGGAGAAGAGACAGAGATGGGAAATTGGATAACAGATTAAGTAAGAAAAGCAGGAGGAGTAAGTAGCTTAAGTATAGAGTAAGAGTAGAGGTGTAAAGAGAAAACTAGTGGAGAGATAACAGAGTGTCCTAGCAGTGACATATGGGTATTGACTAAGGGGTTGTAATTTGAGGTGGAACTGTAAGAAAGCTGGAGAAGTTGCATTCTTTTGGTGATGAAGCTAAAGTCAGCAATTGTTTCCTCACCTTGCTAACTTGCCTGCCCCAGACATGCCTATGTCCATTCCCCAACATTGCTCAAAAAAAAAAAATCATCACATACATAGGTCTCCATTTCACACACATGTCTACTTGAGGCACTTAATTTGGCCAGTTGGCTACATGACACAGTTATGTTGTTGTCACCTCTCTCTCTGGAGGTGACAGTCCAAATTCAGCTAAGATTCTGTATATATGGTCTCTTCTCTTCTTTAAAGAGTCTGTGCAGGATGGTGTGCGATACACAGCATCACTAGGCAATGGTAAAAGCAAGTGGTATCAGTTATAAACATGAATTTGAAACCACTACCACGTAGCACCAAAATGTCATTATTACTCCACTGAGTGCATAAACAGCTGATGACACAGATTCATAAGTATCACACGTTATAATTTTGATTTATACTTACAAGTATTTAAAACTGATAGATATACCTGTATTTGAGTCCAGTATCATCTGAACCAAAATAAGACACCATCAATGAATTTAACAGATGGTGCTACAGAGTCAGTTGAGTACCTGATGTATTATACACATTGAACAGAAAACTGTAGACTTAACTGTTGTTGCATACACCTGCTACCTGATGGAATCTTTGGCTGCAGGTAGTAATTGACTTAATGTAGTGATAAGTACCTTTTTTGGCCCATATAGCACTGGTGTGTAATACAGCTGTAGGTAATACATTTTACTAATATTCTCATTCCTGTTATTTAATTAATGTTTTATTAGCATTGCTTAGCAATGCTGTGTGATGTGCACCACGGCTCAAACATGTTTTTTTAAACACCTTTATTGAATTAGCACTCGAAATGAGGTGGTGGTGCTGCGGTAGCGTTATTGCCTCACAGTAAGACGTTGCCCTGTTCGATTCTCAGCTAGAGTGTCTTCTGTGTGGGGACATGCGTGAATGGGCCTACTTTCGTTGAAGGTTGTGTGTCAAGGCCGGCAACTTGGCACGTAAAAATCTACTGCCAATCATTAGCGGACCAGAGTTCCGCTGTGGCGACCCTTAACCAGGAAAAGCTGAAAGACACAACATTGAATTATCACTTGTGACATAGGCACATTTACATTCAAATAAAACTAATCAAACTATATTAACATAAACATTATAAACATATATTGTTTTATATATATATATATATATATATATATATATATATATATATATATATATATATATAAAACAAGCAATATTACATAAATTATTCAATTCCTGCTTTTTTTAAAACAAGAAACATCTTCATAAAACCATCACTTACGACATAGGCAAAAATACATTTATATAAATGAAAACAAACCACACCACCACAATCCTAGTCGCAAGCATTTTTATAGAGAAAATGTGACAATTAATATTGATTGTATAAAATAGATCTACTAATTAAATGACTTTGTGGCCTGATAGGTTAATGCATTGCTGGTGGTGGCAGATGGTACTGGGTTTGAAATGGGGTTTTGGCAGCATTTTTACAAATGTGTATGATACTTTTACATACATTTACTGATACTAGTGCCTTTTACCATTGCTTAGCAATGCTGCGCATAGTGCACATTTGTGCACAGATTCTTTAAAAAAAAGAAATGTATTAGACAGAAAAGTGGTGAAATGGGGAGCAAGCAGGGGGAAAACAAAGTGAAAAGGAGGGCAGGGCTGTGCAGGAAGGGTGCAGGAAAGAATCATAGCTATCCATTTCTTCAACAGTAACAACTGATCACATGTACATCTTAGCTGAATTTGGACTGTCACCTCTAGAGAGAGAGAGAAGTAACAACAACATAATTGTGTTTTGTGGCCAATTGGACCAAACTGAGTATGTCAAGTAGACATCTGTGTGAAATGGAGAGCTATGTATGGGATGATTTATTTTTTGGGGGGGCAAGTTCCCTTTTTTTTTGAGGAGTGAGAGGAATGTTGAAGAAGGGACATAGGCATGTCTGGGGCAGGCAAGTTGGCAAATGAGGAAGCAATTGCTAACAGACAAAACATATAAGAAGAGACAGGGATGGTGAATGACACAAGAGGTAGGTGAAGACCAGGTTTGGGGTAAGGATGGGGAGATCAAGGTCCCATAGACATCAGGTAAGGTAACAGTGTGATTCTAGTCCTCACCCAGTGGACTGTCATCACTGTTCCCTCACTGTACCACTGATGTCTGTGCCTACCATGATAAGCCTATGCACCATACCTGGCAACTCATTCCAGGTGATAAATGCACCCCCTCCACCACTGCTCTTAGAAGGGACCAGAGGCCTATCCTCTGGGGCAGAACTACCTGAAAGCTCAGGTAGTGCAGTGTCAGCAGTGGGGGTATGGCCAGGCTGCAGCCCAGAAGTGCTGAGCCTTGTTGCTGTAGCCTGTGAAGTAAGCTTAGCCGGATCACGTGGAACCTGCCTACCCTGCTGTGTTGTAGTAATAAAATAAAAAAAGAATTAAAATACAATAATATAATAAGACATAACCAAAAAATGGAAATAATAAAATTAGAAAAACAAAAAAGATAACAAAGGAAAACAATATTATAAATAATTATAAAAAATACAAACACAATTAAATATAATAAATTAAAAATAGGTAACAACAAAGAAATAAAATTATACATAATAAAACAACAATTAAGAAAATTAATAATAAAAAAATAATAGAAGAAAAGGGTGGGTGGGAGAAAAAAATGGAGAACATTGCTATCTTCACAGTTAATGTACAAAGCTTTCTATAATTAATTCACTCTAATCTGTTATTTTTTTTCTTTTAACACTACCAGCTGCTAAGAATATTTTTATTACTTTGAATACTACCCTGTTCCTCACAGATACACACTACAGTACAGATCAGATTGCAGCCAGCAATCATTCATGTGCTCTTAGATTGCACATGTGCATGTACCATTTATATTGATTACACTTAATAGTAATACATTCACTTCACAGGTATAGAAGTCTGACCTTAAAATGCTATAATGATGAAAATGTAACAGTATTGTAAACAGTACATTTTATATTTGGGAAGTGTGATATTTGAACCCACAACCACTGACTACTGTAATACAATACTTTTTTTGGACTACTGGATTACAGACTAATGCATGCACACTTTCCTTTTGCACTTTATAGATTCATGCTCATGCTCACTGTTATTTGGGAAAGTGTAACTGTTGCTTTATGCTACGCACCATACCTGTCAACCTCTTAGAGGAAGAAAGCTATACAGATCATCAAATAATGGGATGACAATGGCTGAAAAGTAGGGAAATATTTTAAATATTGCTCTTACAAAAATGAAAAGTTGCTAGAATAATATGATTTGTGTTAACATACATTTTGACACTCATTATTTAGTAACTTTAATACTCAATGATTTGCCAGAAAACCACAAATTTTTATGAGACACAGACTAAAAAGGGAGGCAAAAATCTAGACATTCAGCAAAAATTTGGGCAGCTGAGAGCTATGCTACAGACTGATGCATGCATACTTTCTTTTATAGTTGAGATATGCATGCTCAGTTTTATACAGCTGTATGAAATAACTAAGCAGTTTTAACTGTTAAAGCTACAATAACAGTACTTTTTTATATTTATGCATACATACCGCACGGTTCTCTCATCTTTGCCAGCTGTGCTCCATGGGACCTCACATTCGAGACCATCTTTTCTGCAGCTGTGGAAAAAGAAAAAAAAAACAGAATGCCATTATGAATACCAGTCTTGACTATATTCAGCATTAACTTTTACAATCAGTTAATGCAATTTATACTTATCCATCCATGGAGTGTTCCCTGCTTAACATTCCATGGTCCACTGATCAAGCTCATCCCGCTTCCTCCTACAGAGATCATCAAAGTGATGACGGCATTGTTTGCCAGTGTGTGGGATACTATTCGAACTGGTCAAAGCCCTAGCCACACTGTTCCAGGCTTCAGACTTATGCTGATAGCCTGAATAGTCACCCTGCAAAAGGCATGGGTGTACTCCTTAACTAGCAGCCCAACAAAAACTTTGGACTCCTGAACACACCAACGTTTTGCTTGGAAGAACACACCCTCTCCAACAACACCAGCCATCTCTCCTAAAGATCAAGCTCAATGCATAATGACATTTCCTGCCAATTCCACTTTAAAAATCATGTTCGCCTGCCAACTGCACATATTCCGTTTATTGAGAGTGTGCACTGTCTGTTTTTTGCTACATTTGAAAAAGCTGCAGTCTGCTTACCATCGCACAACATGGTAAGCTAGGGTGCATCTGTTTGTGCGATGGCAAATGAAGCACAACAGTGGTAAACAATGCAATTCCAAGATTATTTCATATACAGCCACTTGTGTAACTCTGTTATTCAACTGGGATAGCCAAAATATATTTTCATAGACATTGTGCAGATTATACCCACAGTCATGCTTTTGATAGTATATGCACAATACTCATATAAATAGGTAAATAACGGTCACAATAGTAGTGTCTCAGCCCTCATGCATATACATATTCATATCAGCACAACTATGTCAGGTATTATAAGTGAGAGTAAATATTATGTGACATATAACAAGAGTAAAATTGTATGGAACATGTCATTTGTGAACCCAGGATCATATGTACAGTAGTCCTAAACTTACAACTCATGTCACAAGACGGTTGAGAAACACTTGTCTATGTAGCACTTTATTTGTATAATCTGCAATATCACAACATTAAAAGAAAAGTGTGTACGCCCTGTACTAGAATCCAGAACCAGCTACACTCTAGTCCTATATTTAACACTTGCTGCCACAAGATTTGCTGCTTTAGATCCCTTATATTTGTATTCATTGTTAACTTGAAATTGTTAGCCACAGCGCAGCATCACTTAACAGGTTTGCATGATGTACAGCAGTATTAGTGGAATGCATACAATTTCTATTTTTGGCTGTCTGGGTCATGCCTGGTACATGGCTGGTCCAGTCGTGCAAATGAGGTATGCATAGCCAAATCTGTTTGAGATAAGTGGCGCATCAGGCAAATATGGGGAAAAAAAATAAAAAAGAGAGAAGAGAAAACACTTACACATACAATATTAATTAATAATAATCATAATATATAACAAACAAGGGAGAAGAAATTGCCATGCTGTTACTCAGTCATTAAGGACAATCAACATTTTCCAGGCAGCAACCTTACATGGAAATGCTATCCACATTCATGTAGAGGTTTCATGGCCAGATGCATGCTGCATGCCGTAAAACCTTGTTTAAGCACCCTGTACTTCATTAATAGGTATTGCATGCCACTGTCACAGGCACAACTTCGTGTACACGATAACACTCCGTGTAGGCTCTACACGAACCCTACACAGAGTTTATTGAATTCCAGGGTAGGACATTCATTCATCAAAGCTTTTATTTTTATATACACTACTTACAAAACTTCCAATTTGCTTTCTTCAGTGGTCTGTACACAACATTTGTTTTAGATTTGCTTATAAATAAATGCATGAAAATTAAAATGGAATAACAAAAATTGTCAGTAATTACACCTAACAATCCCAGAACTTAGGTTCATAGATTAGTACTAGGCTAACTGCCTTTGCGAGCCATTTTAAGCCTAGCCAATTATTCTTTGTGAGACTCAAACCCTGCACCTTGTGTTTGTAAGGCAAACACCTCAACCATTACACCACCCTCCCAACATTGAAAATGGGATTTCATTTTTCTAATGCAGATAAATTAGTGTCATAGCAAATAATATATTGTGGAGGGTTTTGTATTCTATGAAAGTTAAGTTGACAGTTTGTAGGTTTAGCTTAAAAGTGGCCAGCAAGATGATTAGCAGACTTGGGAGGAAACAAACAAATCCGTGTATACAAGTGAAAAGTAATGCTTGCATTAAGTTTGAATCATCCAGTAATTATATTTATCTCCTTTCAAAACGATTTTCTGTTATTAAGGAGAGAGGTCTGCTTTTATTTTAGTTATGTCTGTTTGTTTCATAGATTTTACACTGATGCCCACCAGTGCGGAATGAAAATCAGGTAGAGAAATTATTTAGAAACTTGCAAGGAGTGTAAGCTATTTTAAGTCATGGGTTGATAGACTTCATCAGTAATCCATGGAACTGCAAGTGTTTTGACGATACTGTAAAGTTTTTGTTTGTTAGGACTGAAGCAGTTGAAGATTATTAAGAACAATACAGTTCCATTACCATCCAGCTGGGTTAGTCCAGGTGTCCAGTCTAAACTTGACAGCTCAGAAAGGGACACATTAAGGTTAATACACTTTAGAGAACTAGTCTTTAGTATTGTGTCGTGCACTAGTTTTGCATTTTGCAAAGTAGTGAAATGTGTCTGAACAAGACAGTAGTCATGGCAAAAAAGGAGGAAATCAAAAGAAACTTAAAATGGAGGTATTAAGGGGAACAGTAGGACAAGTTAACAGTATCTGCAAGTTGTGGTTAAGGAGAAAGGAAGTCTGAAATGAGGAGGTCAAACTAAAATCAGTGGTGCCACAGCCAAGTGACACAAAGTGTTAGGGGATATGTGTCATAGCAGAATGCTAGTTAAAGAGTAAGGAACACATCATTGTTTGACCACTGCTGTTTGGCACAGAAATCTTAGCACTGAAGGCAGAGCAGCTGTGGAAGCCTGAGGTGATAGAGTCGATGTGCATCAGAGGAGTAGAAGGGTGTACACTGAGAGACAGAGGAAGAAATGAGAACATCAGAATGCAAGCCAGAGTAGCCCCAATTACAAAGATTGCCATGGAGAATAGATAACAATAGTTCAGTTACTTGTGCAGGGAAGAGGAAGACAATTTGGTAGAGGCAAGAAGAAAGCAAGAGAATATGAGGACGTCCATCCAAGAAATGGATGGATTGTGTGAGAGGAGACCTGAGGCAGGTGGGCATGATTGTCAAATAAGGTAGGGGTGGGTTCTGACTAGAGATAGATGATTATAGTAGAGGCAGTACCCGATCCACATGTAAAATGGGAAGAAGAAATTGATGACGATTATGATAATAATGAAAAACAATAATAACTGAGCAGAGGATCATCCTTGCAAGGTTCAATGAACCTCTCAAGGATACTGGTTAACACCAGTTCAATAAAGAATAATTTATAGACTTAGGATTGCATCTAGTATGTTCATGCACAATTTGAAATAATAAAAACTGTCTAAAGGCTTTGTGAATGAATGGTGAGAATTAAGTCAAAATAAAGGTATAGTTCACTCATAAATAATAATTTATACCAGGACATAAGGGGTAAAACTAAACTGATACTGTTGCTAACATTATAGGAAGACAAAGAAATGGACTCCACCATAATTCGTTTGCTCCTTATAAGGGATCAGAAGATAAGATATATGGGTTCTGAATCAGAGACATGGATTAGGGATGCAGAGGCTAGTGTGTGGTGGACTTGGTAAATGGGAGAACCTTCATAACAGTTCAGATAAGAGGTATTCCTGTCAGACAGCAAGAGGAATAATATCATGATGGCTTATGACCACGAAGAAAAATTTGGAGAGAGGGAAGTTTATTTCTAACAATGATAACATTAACAGTTCTGATGGCCAGCTCTCTTGGCATTGAGATATTAGCACCTGACTACAATATAAATGAAAAACCCCTGAGTAGTGGGGTTGTTTATACTGCACTGTGTGGAGTATGTAGCTCATTTTATGTTGGTAAAACTGGGAGACCTCTTCACAAATGTGTTTTTGTTTGTTCACCGCTACAAGCTTTTTTTCTTCACAAATGTATATACAAACATATATACAATATAAGTAAAGACGTGGATACTAATTCATTAGCTAAACATATTAGGTCTTTTGACAAAGGACATTTTACTTTATTTGTTCTTGAACAGATCCCTAGGGACCCAAGGCAAGGAGAATGAGAGAATAAATTAAAATATAGAGAGTTATATTAGCAACTGTTATTAGCAGCCAATACTGAACCAGGTTTGAATGAACAGATTTCCATAGCCCCAGTCCTTAAAATGAGAGCAGCAAAATTATAAATAAAATGCAGTTTATATGGCAGTTTAGGAAGGGAATCCTGGTATAGACTATTATTCATAATGTATATGGAATTTATTTTTAAGAGTTTTTAATGTGTTTTATGTCATTGTATTTTGAATTATTGCTAGAGTAATATCAATATGGTAATATGCTTATGTTAAAAATCAGATAATGAGTCTTTAAATATAAGTTGGGATGAGACTTTTTTAAATAGAATTAATTACAATTGTTTTATTGAACAAGCAATCATTTGGCTTGTACTTAGTATATATTTGTGATTTCTATTTTTTAAAATTAGTTCTGAAGAAGTCCTGTTTGTAAATCAGATGAAAGAGCTTAACTCACATATACTGTTGTTCTCTTCCTGTTTTTTTTTTTTTTGCCTTCCACCGCAGGAATATTTTATTAGAGTTACAACATAGATGATCCAAGTTTGCTTAGAGTCTTGGATACCTTCCAGAGCTGGGTGGCAAAAAGTAAACATGATCAGCCATTGTTTGCTCACCTCTTCCAGTAGGAGGGTGGAGGATATGCTGGGGACAGGCCTGTTTTATGAACTCTGGTGGTCATACTGGGGCTGTAATGAGAATACTATTGATGCAGTAGATGGTGGGCAAAATAGAGAAATATAACCACTTGGTAACGGCCATTGCATGTCCACTTAGGAGATATCACCTAGCACATCAGGGGAGGTAGTATTTAAAAGAAAAAACCCTTTTAGTTGCATTATGACAACAATTACTCTCTTGGCCCTGGCCCAGTCACAGTGCTTGACAGGTGTACACCCATTAAAACCTGCACAAATGACTGGAACCCTGGTGTGTAAGGCTTTCCAGGTCACTACATATCAGGAGCTGGGAGGACTAGATGTATGGGAGTTGGTAACAGAGAAACCTCTGGTCAGTAACAAAAGCAGAGAAAAAAATAGCTGATGAGTAAACTCAATTTATTGTCTAGGGCTGGGCCAGGACACTCTTTAATTCAGATAGAATTCATTGTCCAGGAACACTCCACTACTATCCCCCAATTAATGTCCGATAGTGGTAGTTATCCAAGGATATCCAAGTCATATCCCTGAATTAATGTTAGATGGCATCCAGTATCCAGGGACACTCCTCTCACTTTCCCTGTTTAAAATAAGATGGTGGTCATTGTTCAGGTATACCACCCACATTCCTAATTAATATTAGCTGAGAATCATTGCCCAGGTGTACCCCACTCCATTCCCCAAATAATATCAGAAAGCAATATTTAAACAGAGACATTCCAGACCCCACAATTATATCGGCCAGTGCACCCTAACCAGGGGGATCCCAGTGACATCATCTAATGAATGTCACATAGTATCCATTGTCCTGGAAAACCCTACTCACATTTACTATTAAATGCTAGATAGAGTTCATTGCCCAGGACAACTCACTCACATTTCCTAATTAATGTCAGATAATCGGCATTGTTGAGGGACACCCCATTGACACTCCATAATTAATGGAATCTACTGGTCATTCTCTAGGGATACTCCACTTCCATTCTGCAGTTAATGCCAGATGCTGCGTAGTGCCCAGGGATACCCCGCCCACTGATTTATGTCAGAAAGTGTTCATGGGGCATTTCTCAAAGTAATGTCAGACAACTGTAATTATCAAGGGACACCCAACAACCATTCCTAAATTAATGTTAGATACAGCTTATTGTTCAGGGACCCACCAATCCCATAATCTAACTAATGCTAGATAGAAGTAATTATCCAGGGAACTGTACTACCATTCCCTGAGTAACGTCAGATAGCAGTAATTATTCAGGGACAAACCACATTCATTTATTAATTAAGGTTAGATGGTACTTATTGTTCAGGGGAAACTCGTACTTATCCCCTAATTTATGTCAAATAGGCCTTGTTTGCCCAGGGCTATCCCACTATAATTTTGTAACTAATGCTAAACAGCAGTAATTATTCAAGGACATCCCACTCCCATTCCCTAATTATGGTCAGATGGTGTTTATTATCCATGATCAATACATACTCTCTCCATAGTTAATGCCAGATACAGCTCATTATCCTAGGGCACCACACTCTAATTCTCTAATTAATGTCAAATACAGTAATCTCTGCTACCATTCATTAATTAAGATCAGATAGAGCTCATTGCCCAAGGATACCCCTTTTCCATCACCAAATTAATAATAGGTAACAAAAATGATCAAGGGGCATCCCACTCATATTTCTTAACTAATATCAGATAGCAGTAAGTATTTAGGGAAACCAGATTGTCCAATAGCATTTGTTTTACAGGAATACCACACTCCCATTCTTAATTAAGATCAGGTGGTGCTTACTGTCCATGGACAACCCACTATCATTCTCTAAATAATAGGTGATAGGGCTCAATGCTCAGGAGCACCCAAATCCAATTCTCTGATTAATGTCAGACAGTAATTGTCCAGGGAAACCACACAACTATTCCTTAATTAATGTCAGATGCAACTCCCAGGAAACCCCACTCACATTTCCTAATCAATGACAGGTAGCAGTTTTAATCCACGAGCACATCAACCCCCCCCCCCCTACTGTTTCATGGTGATCATTCTCTATGGAAATGCCAATCCATTCCCTAATTAATGTCAGATGACAGTATTTAATCAGGGAATCCCAGATCTTCCCTAATTAATGTCAGCCATTAATATCTTTCTATTCCTATGTTGCAGTATTCTTAGAGTGGGATTCCCCGCCTCAGGCCACCCAAATGTCAGCTCCTATACAAAAACTTACGCCTGGCTGCTGTAGGTGCATGGGATGTCACACGTGGGGCCATAAACCAGGGACCTTAAATGTGATGTCTGCACACACAGACATCAGAACTTTTAAGCTGCAGTCGACCATCACATCGATTAATTTGCTCCTTTACTTGAAGACATCTAAAGCTAATTACCCCGTTGGGGGTTTGGACTTTTTTGCTTGAGCTTGGTTTGCTGTACTTATCATTAGCTGATGTCAACTAAGAAGGGTAAATGTCGATGCTGGTGCCAGATTCCGCATAAGGATATGAATGACCACTGCGTTTTCTGCCTAGGCTAAGAGCATGACCATACCACTTGCTTGATTTGTCAATTTTTTGTACCCAAGACTCTCCAAAGCCATCTGGCCACCCTCAATCTATATTTAGAAAACCAGAGACTCAAAAGACTTGTGCTCAGGATGGATCCTGAATCGGTCAGTACGACACAACCACCAAGGAAAAAGGCCAAGGTTTCCAGGCCTACTTCCTCTGCCTCTCCACCATCGGGCGTCCCACCAGCTTCCGATTTAGGGGTTGAAGAATGTCCAATAGAACCATCTACTTCGACAACTCCCCTTGAGGAAGCCACTTCAGAAGTAATGGCCAGTGCATCCACGGAGATAGCTCTGACATCGGTCCCTACTGATGTTGAGGGGGAATCAGATATCATCGGATGACTGACCAGGGTGCCATTGCCTAAAGTCCCTACTGTTTCCCAGGCCCCTAAATCCAGGCTTTCTCTGAAAAATACTCCTTTGAAAAGGAAGCAGAAAACAAAACACCAGACTCCACCTTCTGAAGGAATCCTTTACCAACTCCTTCATGCAGGCCTTCATGGCCCTTAGGCCCACAACCTCTTCCCCCTCCACCATTCCAGTGCTCAGTCCTAGGCCTGCCTCAGCCACTTCTCTCCCTCTGTCTACTGCCCATGAAGGGGAAGAAGAACAGGAACCTTACTATTCATCCTCAGAGGAATCAATCTCCTATTCTTCTCAAATTGCCTCTCCACTTGAATATTATTCCCCAGATGAGGAATCCATAGAAGGGGACTCTCCACCAGAGGATACCACCTTTGTGGAGACCATCACTAAGATGAAAGAGTACTTTAAATGGGACATTTCCCAAATGACTGAAACACAAAGGAGATACTCTGAATTACTCCAAGTGGAATCTCCTTCACCTTCAGCCATTCCACCAGTCATTCCTCTACCTTGATGCATTTACCTCAGCATCATAGAAACCAGACTCACAACCACCTGCCCCAAAGAGACCAGACTGATTCTATAAAGTTCCAGATGAACAAAAAATCCTAGTTAAACCACCCCTGGCAGAACTTGCTGTGATTGCTGTATCTCCCAACAAGCAATCAAGACTGATTCCTTCAGCATCTCTTCTGCCTACTGACAAAGATAGCAAAAGCATGGACAGGATAGGAAAGAAGGTTTATACCTCCTCCAGCCTTGCCATCAAAGCTATCAACTATCAAACCCATATGATAAAATATGCCTTACACCTAGTATCACAAGCCTCTACTTTCCTATCATCCACCGCTGACTGCCCTTCCAAAACTGAGATAGCATCTAAACTGTCCCTGGCTTCTCAGGTAGCCAGACATTCCATTAGTTGCAGTTATGATGCAGCAAAGGCCTCAGCATGGTCCACATTTTCTGCATCAGTACTTCGCAGATATTCTTGGCTATGCCTCCATTCCCTACCAGAGGATTTCAAGTCACAAATCTTAGATGCCCCACTAGACCACAACCTCCTGTTTGGTAAACAGTCTGCTGACCTTTTCAAAAACCTGCAGGAGAAAAGTAAGGAGTTTCAAAACATCAAATACTTACTAGTGCCCCCATTCCTAAATATTACAGAAATTACCCAGCTAAGACTACCTTTGTTAGGAGGACCCTCTCCTCTGCTACCCCTTCCTCTTCTAGACATAGGAGAGAAAGCAGGACGCAAACCAACTCCAGACCAGTTGCCTCACAACCTAAGTCAACCTTTTAAGGATAGAAGCTGACCCAACAATGCATGACTGCCTTGCCCACCTCCCCTTGTCAGCCCGCCTCTCCCACTGCCTCCCCATTTGGAAATCTATCACATCAGACTGCTGGGTGCTGGCAATAATACAAAATTGATATTTCCTTTCTTGGAAGTAAAAGCCCCTCCAAGGGGCATTCCTTTTCCTCCAAAAAGTCAACTGCATATCATTGCTCACATACTGCAAGACCTTCTGAACTTAGGAACTATAGAACCTGTCCCTCGAGGACAGGAAGGAAAAGGTTTCTACTCAAGACTATTTCTGGTTCACAAAAAAGATAGGCCTTGGAGACCAATATTAGATTGGTCCTTCCTAAACCTATTCCTAAAGGTTCCATCATTGAGAATGCTATCCCTTCAAACTCTACTCTCACTACTGCCAGTCCAGGCATGTATGGTCACACTAGACCTAAGGGAAGCATACCTAAATATCCCCATGAAACCCTCCCACAGAAAACTCTTGCATTTCATTGGGCCCTGCTCTCACTTTCAATTTACAGCCTTTTCCTTTGGTTTATCTGCTGTACCCAGGATATTTACAAAATGCCTAGCCCCAGCTATAACCTTCTGCAGAACCAAAGGTGTCCAAATTTATCCTTACCTAGATGACATCCTCATTCTACCAGAAACAGAGGACACCCTTTTAAACCATCTGAGGTTCACCACTTCCCTGCTTCAAAGTGTGGGATTCACCCTCAACATGCAAAAATCATCCTTAGCCCTCCAGCAGGACAAAATCTTTCTGGGCTGCAAGATCAGAACAGACCTGATGCGGACTTTCCTTCCTCAGGATGAAGTTCTTTCCCTATCTTCTCACTTCCAAAGCCTATTACAGGTTCAGGAGATATCTGCAAGACATTTTTTGCAAATCCTGGGGCTAACGGTAGCCACCATCCCTATGCTGCCTCTAGCCAGAATGCACATGCGAAAACGGCAGTGGTACTTGAAAAATGTGTAGTGTCAACACCAACATCCCCTAGAGTGCCAAATTACACTCCTGCCCTGCCTCAAAGCAGAACTAAGATGGTGGATCCAACAAATACTACTGAACCTGGGCCTTCCTCTCCAGCTATCCACCCCAACCCAACACGTGTATGCAGATGCATCAGACCTAGGGTGGGGGGCTACCATGAAGGGCTTCATGGTACAGGAGACCTGGCACCCTACCCACCAAAAGAAACATTAATGTGAAGGAAATGACCGCAGTTCTTCTGGCCCTGAAAGCTATCCTCCATATCCTGCAACTGGGTCCCCTTCAAATCTTCACAGACAACATTACAGTCATGTGGTATCTCAACAAACAAGGAGAGACCAAAGCTTACCTCCTCTGCTGGATAACATTGCAAATTTAGGACCTTGCCTCCAGAAACAACTTATCCCTGTAGGCAACATGCATCCCTTCCCAGGACAACAAGCAAGCAGATATTCTCAGCAGAACATCCTCTCCACAACACGAGTGGATGCTGAACAGGGACATTTTTCTAGATATTGTCCACCTGTGAGGCACAGCTCAGGTAGATTTGTTTGCCTCCCCCCAGAACAGACAATTGAAAAAATTCTGCACCAAGGACCACTCTCCACTTGCCTGAAGAGTAGATGCCTTCAGGATTCTATGGAAGGGGCAGTTTCTATATGCATTTCCAACCTTCCCTCTTATTCAAAAAGTCCTTCTGAAAATCAGGAGGGACAAACCAAAAATTTTGCTGGTGACTCCCTATTGGCCAAGGCAGCACTGGTTCCCCCTACTTCTCTCATTAGCCAAGGGCAATCATCACAAGTTACCTCACAAGGTGGACCTACTACACAGCAAAAGGGAACTCTAATTCGCCCTCATAAACAGATATTAGGTCTAACAGTCTGGGTGATAAACTTTTAATCCCATTCAGACACCACTACTCAGAGGACATGCTTTTAGTCCTGAGGGAGGCCAGGAAACCTACTACAAGGAGATCCTACTTATCAAAATGGGAAAGATTCTCCAATTGGTGTCTCCATAAGGACAGGGATCCCTGTCAGGCAGATCCCCCTCTAGTCCTTACTTATGTGTGTGAACTCATTAAGACTGGTCTTTTGTACTCTTCAGTGAAAGTTCACCTATCAGCAATTTCAGCCTACAATTAGAACCCCTTTTACTAGCCAGGTTAGATTTCAGATTATTCCTGAAAGGGGTCTTACACATCAGGCCACCAAGAAAACCCATCTCAACCACCCCCCCCAGGACCTAAACTTCATTCTGGAAAAACTAACACTGGCCCCATTCAAACCAGGTAGTGCTGCTATGCTCCAAATGTGCATATAGAAGATCATACCTCTGGCGGCTCTTATCTCAGCTAGAAGGGTGTCAGAGTTACAAGCTGTAATGACCTGCTCTCCCTACACTACCTTCCACGAGGATAGGGTGACCCTACATACCAACCCTTCCTTCATACCTAAGGTGGTTAACGAACTGTCCCTAAACCAATCCATTCACCTGCCCACTTTCTTCCCCTCTCCAACCAATGACAGTGAGGGGATACTCCATTCCCTGGAAGTGCATAGACAACTAAGGTTTTCAGAAAATCAAACCAACTCTTTGTATACTTCCACCCTAGGGCCCTGGGCAAGGCAGTCTCCAAACAAACCATTTCCTATTGGATTAGAAAAACTATTTGCTTCTGCTACTCCCACTATGGCAAGAAGCTACCCCAGGGAGTAAGAGCTCATTCTACCAGGGCTATGGTGACCTCCAAAGCCTTCCTCAAATGCCTGGACACAGCCTCCATCCTGGAAGAAGCCACCTGGTCCACCATTCACACTTTCACCAGACACTACAAATTGGACCACGTTTCCAGAACCTGGCAAAGATTTGCTAGAGCAATTCTGCAAGGCTCTGTGGAATCAGCTATCTCTTCATCTGCCCTTCCCTCTAACTAAGATGTGGTACTCTCCCACACTAAGAATACTGCAACATAGGAATGGAAGGACATAGAATAGTTGTGTAAAATCTTACCATAACCATCTCTTCCATGTTGCAGTATTCCTTCCCACCTATCCCCCTTTTACTATTGACCTGTCTAAAGGGCACTCTGAGGCACTCCCCTAGACTAGGGTCAGACTAGCGAGCATATGACAATTGCACCTCTTGTTGACATCACTTGTTACTCTATATTGAACTGTCTGACTGGGCATTTAAGTTCTGAGATCTGTGCGTGCAGGTGTCACATTTAAGGTCCCTGGTTTATGGCCCTATGTATGACATTCCATACACCTACAGCAGCCAGGCTTAAGCTTTTGTATAGGAGCCAATGTTCAGGTCACCTGAGGCGGGGAATCCCACATTAAGAATACTGCAACATGGAAGACAAGGACATCTATGGTTATGGGAAGATTTTACACAACTATTCTTTCCTTGGCCAGGGACATCCAAGTAACATTCTCTAATATATGTTGCATGGTGTCCATTGTCCAGGGATGCCTCACTCACATTCACAAATAAATTCCATATAGAGTTCATTGTTCTTAATTAATGTCAGATAATGGTCATTGTTTATCAGTACCCCACTTGCAATCCATAATTAATGGCATTTAATGTTCATTGTCCAGAGATACCTCACTCCCATTCCATAATTAATATCAGATGATGCTTATTGCCCAGGCATACCCTACACCAACACTAATTAATGTCAAATAATGTTCATTATCTAGAGAAAATGCCATTTACATTACTTGTCAAAGGTCAGGTAGTGTTGCTTGTTCATGGATAACCCACTTCTTTTCCATAAACTAGTTCAGATAGTGCTCATTGGACAGGAGGACCCCACTCACAATAAATAATGTCAAACAGGGATATCCCACTCACCAAGGAACTTCTCCTCTCTTTTCGATAGGTGCCATGGGATCTTTTACATCCACCTCAGTTACCACTAACTCATGCAGATGGGGCCTCAGTTTAACATCTCATCTGAAGGACAGTTACAAGAGTACCATGCTCTCTCCCATGCTGCACTGCAGTGTCAGCAATTAATTTACCTGGTGTGAGAATAAAATCCACAAACCTCTGCATCAAATGCAAGTGTGCTACCTGTTGCACCACTGACACACTGACAAGGAAGCTAGTGTTTATTGTTCAGAAACACTCCATTCCCATACTCTAATTATTATCAGAGTATGCTCATTTTCTCACATTTACTTTTTATTAATGCCACACAGTATTTGTTGTTACCGCAGTCCAATTACTTAATTGATTTCATTAGTAATTATTGAGGGGCATCCATACTTATCTCCTAATTAAAGGCAGATGGTGCTCTTTGGACATGGCCAACACACAATCACTTACTAATTAATGTGAGATGCAGCTCAGTCTCAAAGATACCCCACCCCTGCTCCCAAATTAATGTTGGATACCAGCATTTATCAAGAGACACCCCACCTCCATTCCTAAACAAAAAAACAAAAACAAAAAAAAACAAAAAAAATCTTGCTATTCCCACTTTCTATAATTTTAAAAAAGTTCAGTTACAGAGTTGCCATTCTGAACTGTTTGTAAGTTTCTTGGAGGCCAGTGCTTACTTGGGCTAAAGGGAAGTCTCTGTGTTCAGCAGTGGCAGTGGTTAACACTGAGCAGACTGCTTGTCCCTGTAGGAGTGGTTACTGCCTAGAAACTGTAGTTTTATTGCCCATTTTGGGTCAATTCCAAACTCCTTGATCTCTCTCTCTTAAAACCCTGCAACTCTCTTTTTGCGTGGTCTTGTGCACAGAGCAGCATCGGGCAGCACCGGTTAGCTGGGGTATACTATTCCTGGCTCCACGAAGTCTTCGCTGCAAATTTTCCCTTAGAACTAGGCAAGCCTCAACTCAAGTGCTTCAGATCAACTGCTCTTATTGCAGCACTTGCATAACCCAAATCAGCACTTGTCCAAATCTCCTAGAAAGCACTATTATTTTCCAAATCTCCTAGACAGCACTATTATAATACAGCATAAGACCCTCGACTGTCCGCAAGACAAGTGAAATTCACTCTTCCAAGCATGTCCAGAGGTCAGCTTCAGGTGTACTCTCCAGTTCATCTGGTGGAATTGGGCATCCTGAGGCACTGTCACAACTGCCTCATGTATACAGACAACCCTCTCCTCTTACCTCTAGACACAAACACTTGTGAGAGATGCAAATACACAGCCAGACTGGAGGCTAAGTGCTCTCAACCCATGACTGTAACAGACAGTCAAGAGGAGAAGAGACACACTAGCATCACACCACTAGTCACACATGGATCTACAAAACAAGCACCGGCAAAACATACACATAAATACACAAAAACATATTCAGAGGCACTAGGTACCAATCTGAAAAAGAAACAGTGCTCTCCAAAGCAGACAAGCAAGCAACCTGCACCTCCAAACACAAGCCAGAAAACACATAATTCACCTCAGCAGTGTGCCTCACCACAGCCCCTAAAGCAAAACACCATACCCAACACGCTAGTAATAGGAGACTCTATAGTAAGGCACACAGATGTTCCACTCACCAGGCTGAACAAGGAGCAGAATGCTGTCAGCTGCCTGTCGGGTGCTAGGATCGACCACATAACACAGGCACTTAGGTCACTCCAGAACAAGTACAAGTATGACGCTGTCATTGTACATGTTGGTGTGAATGATCTAAGACGTACCTCCATGGACTACATGAAAAGAGACATTGAGGAGCTCTCTGATCATGTAGCCCAAGCTGGTATGACCCTGACCTTGAGTAGCATACTACCTTCACCTAGATTGATACTACAATACAAAGACAAAATGATCAATTTCAACAATTGGCTAAGCTTCTGGTGTCATTCTAAGGGGATCCAGTATCTGTCTGCTTGGGATGACATGATAGACAAGCCTCATTGTTTCACCAGAGATGGTTTGCACCTGTCACCCCTAGGCTTTCAAATACTGGCCAAGGCTCTTGCAATCCCCATAGTGCCTTTTTTAGGCAAGGCTCAAAGGATAAACCAACCACCGTAACCAGCACAGGTAACCAAAAAACTAAGAGTAAAGCTACTCAACACCAGAAGTCTCAGCCTCAAAATGCATGCACTCTAGGCACTCCTCAGTATGGAGAAAATCGATGTTTGTGCATTGACGGAAACCTGGTTCAAGGCTCCAGAGAGCACCCCAGCACTACCAGGTTACAATTCATATCATACCTTCCTGCCTCAGTTACCGGATCGCAGTACAAAGGGTGGAGGTGTATCCATATTCATCAAGGATACCCACATGTCCAGGTTAGTGGTGCAGCATGATGCTCCAGAGATCATCCATGCGCAACTATCAGCAGGCAAAACCACATTTCAAGTCATAGCCTGTTATAGATTGCCCACCATGTCCCAAGATGCTCACTTAGCATTCCTTGAGGCATTGGAAAATATAAAGGTCCTACCCAACACCATAATTTTGGGTGATTTCAACTACCCTGGTATAGACTGGGCAAACTACCAAAGTTCTAACTCCTATGCCCAGCGGTTCATAGAATTTATAAATTCAAATGCCCTTGAACAACTGGTATGTTCTCCCACTAGAGGGGACAACATATTGGATTTAGTCATCACAAATATGGGCGCCCATTGTACCACACCCGTTATCACTCCCTCACTGGTCAGATCAGACCACAAACTGATAACCCTGGATGTCCTCACCCCTCCACCTCCCCCAGTCAAAGAAACCATTGTAAAAAACCTTTCCAAAGCAAACTTAAAACTACTTGCATCAGAAGTGGAAAGCTTCACTATTCCCTTGCAGAAGGATAATGATATCCAGGATGCAGAATCCTATACCAAGGCACTTTATATACATCTTCAGGATTGCATGGACCATGCTATCCCAAATAAAACCAAGACTCCTTCCTCAAGCAAGAAGAAACCAGTCTGGTGGACTCCGGCCATAAGCAAACTATACAATAAAAGGAGGAGACATACAAAAAAAGGCCAAATCTCAAGTAGAAAAATCATCCCTGATTAGCATTAGTAAGAAATTGAGGGCCCTCATCAAGTCAACTAAAGCCAATTTCGAAAAGAAGGTTGCCAAGGATGCCAAGGATAACCATAAGGCCTTCTATGGTTTCAAAAACCTAAATGGCAATGCTCAGGTCTGTTCTGAGCTAGTACAAAATGGAACAAAATACACTGACCCCACTGACATTGCCAACATCTTGGCTGACAGGTTCAGTGCAAATCCCCCCCCCCCACCCCCACCACCTACAGGGCCTATTACTATTCCAAGGGATTGTGTAACTTCAATTATTACTGATACATTGCTTAACAAGGCTCTATCTAAAGCTAAAAACACTGCCTCCATGGGACCAGATGGTGTCCCGGGCTGTGTCATACGCAAGCTCCAAAATTAATTAACCCCACATCTGAATACCCTGTTCAATCTCAGCCTCTCGACAGGATATGTGCCCATAGAATGGTGGTTCCGCTGCACAAGGGTGGGCCCACAACCAACCCTGGAAACTACCGACTAATAAGCCTGACCAGTCTGATCTGTAAGGCAATGGAGGGAATCATTATGGAACTCATAAATGGAGTGATTGGGAACCTCCAAACACTTGACCCCACACAGTTCGGCTTTGTCAAGGGCAGATCATGCCTCCTAAACTTAGTGGACTTCATTGAGACAGTTACTCAGGCTATAGATAATGGAAAGGAGGTACACACGGCTTACCTTGACCTTGCAAAAGCATTTGACACCATTCCCCATTCGGGTATTATTGATAAACTCACCAACCTGGGCATAAACCCTTATGTCACAAGATGGAGCGCAAACTGGCTCTCAGACAGATCCCACAAAGTAAGAGTAGCAGGATCTATGTCCGAATCCAGACCAGTAATGAGTGGTGTGCCTCAGGGCTCTGTCCTGGGGCCCATCCTGTTTGGCATATACTTCTCAGAAGTACAGGCAAGCACTGAAGGGCTGTGGCTGACCAAGTTTGCGGATGACTGCAAACTGGATGCTATAATAGAGTCTCCGGCCGACATGGATATCCTCCAGAAGGGCCTTAATGAGACTGATGCATGGTGTCAAAGCCATGGTCTCAAGCTAAATGCTAAAAAATGCGTAGTAATCCCTTTGGAAAAAAACAGAGTACCCGTGAACTACCGCATAGGAGGTAACCCCCTGAAATCTGAAGAAGTAATAAGAGATCTAGGGACCCAAGTAGATAGTCAGCTTTCCTTTGATAACCATGTTGCCAAGGTGGTTAGAAAATCTTTCTATGTGACCCATCTGATCACGAAAGGGTTCGTATCAAGATCTAAGGATGTAGTGGTGCCCCTCTACTCTTCCCTCATCAGACCCATTATTGAGTACAATGCACCAATTGGAATGTACCTGGCTAGGCATCTCCAGCAGCTGGAGAGACCACAGAGGTACCTCACTAAGAGGATTACTGGCCTCAAACAGTTGCCCTATGCAGCACGATTGAAAAAACTAAGGTTTTTCTCTGTTGTATACCGCCTTCTCAGAGGCGATCTCTGTCTAACATACAGAGCCATGTCCAACCCAGAACTGTTGAACATGCTCCATCTTAGCAAAACAAAATCTACTCGAGCTACACGCTCTAGGGATATAAACCTCAGCACAACATTGAATAGAACATGCTGGAGGGATAGATTCCCTACGCAAAGACGTCCCTTGCTATGGAACAAGGTCCCAATCTACATAAGACAGACCCCCTCACTATCACTCTTCAACAGGAACCTTGACGAGTGGATGGGCAACAGAAAGTTCACACCAGGGATCATACCAACAGCTCTACTAGATAGGGGCCAAGGGTACTAGCTGCTAGATCAAGGGCCTAGGGAACTAACTAAAGGGGCGGCGAATACCGCACAACGTGGCTGGGCTAATATATGCCTTCGGGCAGATAGCCCAGTACCTACCTGTGAACCTATGAACCTATGATATATGAAGATACTCTAACACTTGAGCAGCTACATGTAAACCCCTCCAGACCTCAATAAAACTGAAATACTAGCCTCCCATATCAAAGTCAACCCCAAAAATACATTGTCATAATATCAGTCTACATTCCTCCCGGCAGTAACCCGTCCTTAATTGAGAACCTCCTTTCTTGGTTATCATCTACATTTAGCCAGGAAAAAGTAATAATGGGCGATTTCAATGCTGACTAACACACTTGTTCTTCTGATAACCCCTTTAACTTCATAAACTTATATGGATTCACACAAATGATACACTCCCCAACTAGAATAGATAAGCATAGTAACAAACACTCAATTCTAGACAGGACCCTTTCCAATAAACCCTCTCTAGACTATCACTCTGGTTGTCTCCTAGACAGCAGGAATGACTACCTACCCACCTTTTACTTAGACATCACCACTCTCTCCCCAAAATGTATTGTATAAACAAGTGAGCAACAAAATAAATTTTTCACCAGATACTTTTAATTCACTCCTACAGCACTGCAGCTGGTCACCACTAAAACATCTCCAACTAGATGTTGCAGTTTAATATTTTAACAACAAATTCCATGATATACTAAATAATCTAGTTCCCCTTAGAATGATATGGGTCAAATCTAAATACACTCCATGGATAACTACATAAACCAAACAGCTACTCAATCACAGAGACAAAACCTGATCCCAATATCACAGCAACAAAAGCCAAGACTCCTTGGTCAGCTACTGGCAGCTATGAAACAAATCCAAAAAACAGATTAAGAAAGACAAGCAGCTTTGTTGTACTAGAATCCAACACAAACACAAAAATAATCCCTCAAAATTTTGGAGTGCCATTAAACAACTCCTCCTACCAGGCCATTCCTCAACTCCAACCCCCACCAACACAAATTCTAAGGACAGTATATCTACCCAGTTTAATTCCTTCTTTACCAACACCATACTTTCTGTTGTAAACAATAAAAACAATGCACCACTATACATTCAATCAGGAACAGAGGCTACCATTACCTTCTCTCTAAAACCCCTCCAAACAAGTACAATAAATAAATTGCTAATCAAACTGAAGCTCACAGCTTTATCAAGTTGATCAGCTACCAAATGAATATCTCAAGTTATCTGCAGATGCCATCTCTTACCCTGTCTCTCTCTTGATCAATAAATCAATCACAGGGCAATATGGTCCTAAGCACTGGAACATTTTCTACATAATCATGTTACACAAAGGTGGCCCCTCAACAGAACTTTCCAACTATAGACCATTAGCCATTCTATCACCCCTATCTAAAATCCTGGACAAAATGCATTCGCTCACAACATTTGGACCATCTAATATCCAACAACCTGTTAATCAATTCCCAACATGGCTTTAGATCCAAGCACAGCACCACAACTGCCCTCATAAGGTTCACTAGTACAGTAAACCTACTCAAAAATAGTGGACAGCTTGTTTCCTCAATATTTCTAGATATGTCCAAGGGATTCATTACAGTATCCCACCAAAAGCTACTCTATGAACTCTCAGCTCTTGTCCTATCACAAACAACCCTCTCCTGGTTTCTCAACTACCTTTCTGACTGCCCCCAACATGTGAAGTGGCAAAATGACCTCTCCTCCCTGTTACCCCTTACAGTTGGCATACCACAAGGTTCTTGGCCCACTCCTTTTTACTATCATAGCAAATAAACTTCACAACACTACTTACCTTGCCTCTACCATTCAATACACAGATGACTGCACTCTCATCTGTGCTGCACCTTCCCTTCTGCAACTCCAAGAAATTACCCAAAAATCCTAATTAGCCATAGAATCCTACCTCTCCATCAAACCATCAACTTATTCTGAATCCAAATAAAATCAAATTAATGCTCTTCTCCAATAACAAGTCCACTGACCACAATCCCCTCTTTAACATCTTTTCATCCAACAACATCATAATGGAACCAGTCCCTCATACCAAACTGCTTGGTGTCACCATCGACACCAACTTGAGATTTGATAAACATTTATCACTTAGTATCAAAAAGATCCACATAAAACTAGGTTCTCTTTAAAGAATCAAGTCATACTTTACCAACACCACCAGGCAATCAATTGCTAGGACCCACCTTTTGTCTGTATACTGTACTCCTATCTTCACAAACCTTAAAAGATCTGCCCTAAATAAACTAGAGGCGTGTTACCACAAAATCATCAAATTCAGCACAAACCTACCACACAGATCCCATCACTATGTCACTCTTCACCAACTAAAATGGCTAGAACTTCCCAACCTCCTATCCCTCAACCAACTTACAATCTCCCATACTACCATCTATCCCACCTGATAACTGCCCAGCCCTCCCAAACCTTGTGCAAACCTACTGCAATAACAGAACCCTAAGATCTTCTGATAAATGGCTGCTAAAAGTTACTAAATCCAATAACAGTTTCAGAGATTATCTTTATTCTAACCATGTCTCTAAGACATGGAATTCCATCCCTCAACACATTCTTGGCACCAGCAACCCACCCATGTTCAGACACTCACTCAGATGTACTTAAAGGATAACTATCTCTGCTCCCACTCATTCCCAGGCTGACTGCAGCATTACTACTACAGTTTCTCTTCTTATTCTCTAGCTGACTTCTCGTCTTCAACCCAATTTGTTCCCTTAAACTCACCACTTTCTATTCAACCCACTTCTCTCCTGTCTTCTAACTATGTACCATTTACTAAATTCATATATTTCAATGAATATTGTGCTGTACAAATTGTATAAGGTGCATATGACTACTTTATATAATGTATACTTGCTTTTCAAGTTTTTTACTCAATGGGCTGCCACTGAAATGGCCCATTTGTATTGTGTTCCTATGTCTACTACGTTAAATAATATGTATTATTTTACTGCATTCCCCAAATTCTTTATGATTATCTTTTGTTCTTTGCTATATATAGTGCTGTAATTACTAAATTGTACTTGGAGCTTTTCTGCATGGGCCTCCGCTGAAAATGGCTACTAGCCCAGCCAGACCTCACCGGTAAACAAAAGTCAAATAAATAAAATAAAAATAAATTTGTGGTATTAGGCTATGAATGTATCCAATTTATTTGACTTTTATATACAGTGGTATATGGCATTACCAATATTATTGCATTACTCAATAAACTTGAACCAATTTTGAGCAGAAAAAAAGTTTATTGATGTTAGAAGTTGGATAACAATGGAAAATGTTTTGCTTCTTTTCCCAGTTGTTACTTTTTATGAGCTACCATGGAGAATTCTGTTTGGTCAAGTTAAATATTATTGCAAAAAAAACACATTGCACTGAGTGTTGAGAAGTGCATACTAAATTAGAACACAAGTGATGCATGCATTATGACTTGAACAGATCTTATGAAAAATCTCACTTTTGCAATAATGTGAAGCACACACACACACCCCGCCACACACACACACACACACACACACACACACACACACACACACACACACACACACACACACACACACACACTCACACACACCCTGCCACACACACACACACACACACACACACACACACACACACACACACACACACACACACACACACACACACACACACACGGGTATACAGAGACAGTTTCATTCTCTCCAGTATTGCAACTACCCAGACATACACATACAAAGACATATACAAATACACACACACACACACACACACACACACACCCATGGACAGCTAGATGGCATCTACCTGAAGTCACATTACAATCTGCAAACCATCTATGTGAGTGAAGGAGTGCCTGCTGTCAAACAACAATTTATACTTTCTCCTCCTCATGAACAAAATAATATAGTAGATTGATTCTCTGAATTACTTTATTTTGTTATTCTGATACTAGCACTATTTCTGAGGGGAGAACATGGCTATTCAGTATTAACCATGCTTCTGGACTGCCACATTTACATCTGGCTTCTCCAGGGAAATCAGTGTTCATGCTATTGCTGGTACCCATGTAAATCTGTAACAGGAAAGCAGTCTCTAAATTACTCAAAATCACACGACTGTGTGGCGGCTGGTGACTTCAAATTAAAGGGGGGCTGCAGGAGACAGCCGAAAGGGTGGGGCCAATGGGAAGGGGTGCAGCCATCTAGAAAGGGGTGGAGATATGCTCAAAACCACAACAACTGGAACTTTAATTAAATATGCTACCCTGGGTGCCAAACAGTCATTACGGGAGTCCAATCAAGACAAAATGAAGTGTAGAAGAAAAAAATATTTCAATGCATTGGCTACATGACAACTTACTTAATATCTAGATGGAAACAAGGTTGTAAGGCATGAAAAAATAAATTACTTTTTAAATACATTACTGGAATGCCAGTCAAAATCAAGTATATAAAAAAAAACAAGCAGCACTCAACTCAAATCACTTCTTGCACTGCAGTTCTAATTATAATTTATATTCAGCTTTATAAAATTGCCAAGTAACATGCTGAAAGTAGCAATCTCTGATACCCCACTTGTAAAAATGTTTATCATACAAAAAAGACCTTCTGCCTGACAACTATCTATTTGTTTCATGGGAAGACATGATCAAAGTAAAAAATGAACAGCAAACAAGAAACAAGCTCAAGATAAATTGCTTAAAGGATTACTGCACAAGTTATGGACCACACATGATAGACTGGCATTCCGTTTAGTTTACGGGTAAAGCCTGCAAAGATAACTGCAAGTCTCCAACAAAAGATGACTGCAAGTCACCAATAAATGTAATGAACTTCTGAAATTACTGTAATCCTGTCCTTTATTACAAATACTGTCATATGCATTTCAATACCCAAGGCTTATACAATATAATTATGTAAATATTCTCTGCACGGCAACAATGAAAAGGCTTTCAATGCTGGTAATTCTTTAACAGTATGCTTATTAAAGCTTCCTTGCATCTTACAATCTCCAACAAGCTTACCTGATGGTCATTAAAGCATTACGACTTAAACACAGAGCAACAGGGCACTGCAACGGCATGCATTTCCTGAATAATAAGAAGCATAAAGCAACAGTATAAAAATATGCCAGAAAACCAGAACATTCTGCAAAATCAAGGACAGATGAAAAGCCACAATCGTACTTGTGGTCTACCTTGGATGGAGGAATACTCTGCACACTTACACTGCATAACTGCTCTGCCTTCCTTGGATACAACCAGAGCCACTACAATGGGGAGTGGGGTGCAACAATTATGTCACAATTTGAAATGTCTCTGACTGACAGTGATGGCTCTGACACTTATACCTCTCAACTTCAGAGCAAGAAATCTGGACAAAGCCATACATAGAACTAGAAGTGGGACACAGGCCCAAAAATAAGGACAATTTTTAAATATTGCTCTTATAAACTTAGAAAGATAATAGAACAGTAGTAAGTCTTGCATTAGTATGAATTTTCTGAAGGGTATGAAATCTGAAACTCAAATGTCTGCCATTATTTTTTAACTTCAATCTGTAATGATTTGCCACTAATGTGCCAGAAAACCACAATTTTATGAAAAACAGGCCAAAAAAATTTTTGTCTATTTAACCACAGTAACTTTAGTTATCTCTTAGAACTAGAATAGTACATTGTAAATTGTTACTATATTTTGTGTAATCTTTATGTTGGAGCTTTTCTCCCCAGGACTCCATTGAAAATGGGCTCTTCTGGCCCAATGGACTATCCTGGTTAACCAACTGCAAATAAATAAATAAATAAATCAAATTGCCACACAATACAGTTGGGAACCTGTCAAAGAAGGGACACATTTTTAATATTAACACTGTTAACTTGAGCAGCTAACCAAATAAGAGCATCTACATGCATTTCTGAAATAAAAACTCTGATCATTACAGTTATATATAATTGTAGACCCTCCACGTTGTCTTCCAAAACTGCCATTTTGAGGAGGGATTATTAGGGGGAGAAAAAAGTTTTGAGCCAAAATTGGAGACAGTTGAGAGGTTTGGATATTCCTAATTCTATAAAGCGATTTGCATATACCTCTCAACCTCTTAATTCAGGAAATCTGGACAATACCAAATATATTGGGGGAACATACAAACACTACTAAAACTTGCTTTTGTATAAACTTAAGACAGTTGATAGAATAACAGGTCTTGCTTTAGCATGCATTTTTCTGAAGGTTATGATGTCGGAAACTCAATGTCTGTCATTTAGTGACTTCATTCCTAAATGATTTGCCAGAAAACCACAATTTTTTTGAGGAACAAACCAAAAATAAGAAGCAAATATCTATTCATTCTGCAAAAATATGGACAACTGAGAGGTATAGTTCAACCAGGGCTGTCTGAGTTTACTACCATCCCCCCCTCACAAAATCATGGTCGAATGGAGTCTCCCCCCTGCAGCCATTCCAATGTCCCAATTCCTTGGTTATTTTGCCCCATTTACCATAAACACTGTAATGTGCATACTGCTTTACTTCTGCGATGATTTGGATTTCATTTGAAAGTTTTATTTTGCATTTTACAGCACAAACCCTAACAGATATCTGTTAAACAAAGCAATGCAGTCTCACAATGAAAATAGACTTAGCATTAAAACTTCTCTGCCCTTGAAACTCACATGCATTGAAACAGCATTGAAACCCACATTCAAAGAAAATAAATTTTGCCAGTGGCAGATAAAGATTAACGTTGGGCTGTTTAGAAATCATAGGCCCCTTGAACACAAAATATGCACATGCTCTTTGATATACCTTCCTGATTGTATTAAAATATATTCCTTGTACAATACAGCACAGTTGTTAGAGGGCATTTTAAATTTATTGTTTTGAACATTTTTCCAGTAAACAATGAAACAAAATGCATGCACCAATGACAAAACTGTCCAATTCAAAACATTTCCATCATAAAAGTCTACCCAACCTACAGCCCAAGAGTAGGACAAACTGTTTGTCCTACTCTTCAGTTTTTTTTATGTATTCATTCAACATATTTTAAAGAAACCGCTTCTTTACTACAAAAAATAAACAAATAAATACTGGAACAGCTCCTCTGTTAGAGTGGCCTGTGAGTGTGTGTGTGTGTGTGTGTGTGTGTGTGTGTGTGTGTGTGTGTGTGTGTGAGTGTGTCATTAAGTGTTTCTGTGAGTGTGTGCAAGTGTGTGAGGACTTTTTTTTGGTGCTTTCTGAATCCCAGACAGTTATTTAAGCAGAACTGCAAACAAAGCAATCCAAAGTCATATGGCTCAAACTTAAATTTGCAATTTAAGACCAAATCATGCTATTGTCTTAAAAAGGCAAAAATGTTAAAGAAAAAATAAAATTTAGAAAACTCTAAGAAATAATTTTGTGTCTCTGCTACTTAATCAGTGAAACTGATCAGAAACACATAAAGTAGTTTTTTAACTATTGTCTGAAAATTCTTGTAATTTGTTCTTTTGCCAGCTGCGCCATTTAATGCAAAAACACAATCAAATGTTTTCATATGTGTATCTAGAGTACTGCTAACACATTTGGTTATTGGGGTAACACGGAAGGGTGAGACCCCAAACCAGCACATGGGACCATATATCTGAAGGGAAAAATGTAAAAGGAGAGCTTGCCTTCAGGTACTGGATACTCCAAGAGACAGTGCCTTTCTTCTGTTGTGCACCATCTGGCATCCAGTCTACAGGGGATACCTACTAAAAAACATTGTTTTCTCTGGAGTGTCCTACAGATTCAGGATTTGCTTTCCTTATAACTTTAAATCGTTCTGGATGCATAAGTTGACTGTCCATTAGAGCCCCACCCATCTTTCCTGATGTAGATTTGTATACAATTTCCATGCTTGCTCCACTATTCCTTTGGCTGACAACTTCTGCATTTCTTACCTAGCTTTCCTCCTTTTCCACCTTCAGGGTCGCTCACATTCTATTTTCCTGCTAGAGAATGAGTTGCCTGATAGTATTCTTCTGTCTGATCTAACTTTTCCAGATCAGAGATAATCCTCAAGGAATGTTTTAAAGTAGGAAGCCCTTACAACAACGTCTAACTCCTGGCATACCTGATATATGGCTCCTGTTCTTAATATTCCACATCTCTTTACCTACAGCATCAGATTTTCAGTCTAGGGCAATCCTTTTCTTCATTACCATAATCGTTGCAACTTTATCCCTCCTGAATTTTAGTTACTGCATTTAATCCACTGTGCCAGTATTCATAGGTTTTATTTTTCTTTTTTCTTCTTCTTTTTTTTGTGTTTACTGCTTTGTACCACTGAAATGTATTGTTTTTGTTTAATGTATGTGTGTTAGATGTTTGCAGTACATTTACTCAGATAAAGGACACTTACACCAACACTCATCATACAGATTGACACAGTCTCACACACACACACACACACACACACACACACACACACACACACACACACACACACACACACACACACACACACACACACAAAAAAAAAAACAGAGCTCACCTGCTGTAGAATATCAGTCACCCCTGCAATAGCGAGCATGTAGGAAATCCAGCTCCAAGTCGCTCATGCTGTAGATATCAGTCACCCCACTAGAAATCTTTCTGCCCCTGCTCTCTACTTGGCTGCTGTGCACTCTGTCTCGGTTGCTTGACCTACATTGAGACCTGGTGAACCGGTACATTCCTGCACCAAAAAACCTGCATTTTACCCTCCTGGAAGCCTCAGAAAATTAATCCAACCTTGGATTTCATCCACCAGCTCCCTGAGAGACCACCTTTTTAAGACACACACACACATACACACACACACACGCACACACACACAGACACACCAGAGATCACCTGCTGTATTATATCAGTCACCCCTGCGATAGCGAGCATGTACTAAATCCAGCTCCAGGTTGCTCATGCTGTAGATATCAGTCACCCCACTAGAAATCTTTCTTCCCCTGCTCTCTACTTGGCTGCTGTGCACTCTGTCTCGGTTGCTTGACCTACATTGAGACCTGGTGAACCGGTACACTCCTGCACCAAAAAACCTGCATTTCACCCTCCTGGAAGCCTCAGAAAATAAATCCAACCTTGGATTTCATCCACCAGCTCCCTGAGAGACCACCTTTTTAAGACAGTGAAACCTGGTGAACTGGTACATTCCTGCACCAAAAAACCTGCATTTTACCCTCCTGGAAGCCTCAGAAAATTAATCCAACCTTGGATTTCATCCACCAGCTCCCTGAGAGACCACCTTTTAAAGACAGTGAAAGTATGTCCTGATCCAGCTATCAGTTCTGTCTATCATTATTTAAGTTTTAGAGACTTTCCTACGTTAGGCAAGCCTCCCACTCAGGATAGCCAGCAGCCAATAACCCCCCACCCCCATTCTACTATTTCTGCTCTATTTCACTAACTCTCTCAGCTAGACTTTTCCTCTCTCTCTTTAATAGTACCTTTACTCCCTCTCTTCCGTAGCCTGCCCCCTTGTTTGGGTACCAGTCACTGCATTTAAGTAACTGGCCACTAGGTGGCGCCTTACCACAAGCCTTTCTGAATCACACATACTATTTTTAGCTCCCCATTAGACCTCATATATTACGTTATTTTTTTATTTTTTTTACTTAGGCTTTTATCTGACTTATTTCTTTTCCACCTTCCCTCCCTTGACCTTGGTTACCTCCAATTCAACCACACTCTTACCCTCTGACAAAGTGTACTTTCCTCTTATTAGCCTCTTAACCCATTTCTACATTCTCTCACTCTCTGACTTACCTGCTGTATTCTCCCACTCTATAGATTGTCATCCTCAGTAGTCCACTCTCTTGTCTCTACCTGTAAGTTCTTTAATCCAACTATAGCCCTCCTAATTTGCTAGTTCTTTGACCCACTATAGCTCTCCTATGTCCTGGTATCTCCCTCTCTCCCATAGGGCTTTACCCACTCTAATTTCTCCTTACCTTTTCTACTTTTTCATCTCTGTTTCCTCATCCCCCTCCTACACCTATACCTATACCTCTATGCTCCTCCCCTTTCACTAATCCTTCCCACTGACTCCAAACCTAACGCTCCTTATCACGCGACTTCTGCCTCACACCTGCATTTATGGTGTACTCCCCTCCCACCCTCCCCCAACGTCCTCTATCAACTTATAAATATACCCCATAATCTAGGGACGCCATCTTTCTTCCACTGCTCTCTACTTGACTGCTGTGCACTCTGTCTCGGTTGCTTGACCTACATTGAGAGTAAGCATTATTTACTTTTTTAATATACCGGTTGTGAATGCCTGCTTACTTATATAGGAATGTCTAATCTAAGCCCTATAATGCATACTGTGTAAGGTTTTTAGACTGTTAGCAGAAACCTTTTACCGATAATCACTTTTGCCAGCATAGCGTCTGCATGTGGGCTTATAACTAAATGCTCGACATAGGATTATATTGTTGTAGCTGAACCTCCCTCCTGTGTTAAAACCAACAGCTGTGTAAAGTATTTTTTGATAAACGATCTTGCTGTAGACGCTAACACCTTTGCAACGCTGAGCATACAGGACTACTACTGAAAGTTTCACCTTCTGTAGAAACTGTTTAACTTTGCCTAGTGCCTTGCTGTTTTGTACAAGCTTTGTTCTACAACTGTTGACTGTACTAAGAAATTGCAATTGTTTTATGCTATTGTGTTAAATGCTTATTCCCACACAGCGTTGAGCATATGGGAACACTACTATAGATCTGGCTTTGGTTTTATATATATTGCTAATTGGAGGCTAATATAGGTGTCGATGAAATAGTGCTCCACTATCCCAATAGATTTCTTATGGATCTATCCCTTTCTTCTACACAGAATGCCTGGAGACGGAGTTAATCTCTCTATAACACATAAAAAGGGTCTACCTTTAAACACTTTGCTACAAATAAGCTACAACTAGATATTCAAACCCACATCACCTTTTATTCCACAATATACACACAGGGTTTTTTTTTATGAAAGGTACTTGATACCTAACATACATAGTTATGGTAATCACGTTGACTTAAGAATAGTCAGCGTTTTGCACGTGGATCGCGATAAGCGACTCAACTGCCTAGTTTGTCTGTTATACCATTTTCTGGGTATGGGATAAGGGTGTAGAAACTTATTAGATATAGCTTCAGTACTCCAGCTCACTAAGAATAGTCAGTGTTTTGCACGCTGACCGCTAAAAGTGTCTCGATTGCCTAGTTTTTAGCTAATTACACAATAAATGGGGTTTTGAACAAGGTTCTGGAAACCTACTAAACACCGCTATGGTAATCAAGCCCACTTACACATAGTCAGCACTCAGCACGTGGAACGCTAAAAACAGCTACACTGTTTTGTTCTGCTCACTACTCCTTTTAAAATGAAACAATCCACCCCTATTTTGTTTCTATTCTAAGTCTATATGGAACATCTGCTCTACTTAGCCTATATGTAGCCCTAGTTAAGCTCTTTAGAGTCAAACAAGGTTTTCTATTTTTTTTTGTGAGTATATCCTGATAACCTCTCTAAGTAACATCATGTAAGGAAAGCTAATGCAGCTATTTCTATCTTAGCCACCTGCATGCAATATGATGCAATTGTTAGAGTCATTGATGTACCTGTGTTTTCTTTAATGTATTCTCTAGATGATTTAAAACGTGGTTACATTTCTTGAAGTTTGTGGCAAATACATGTAATTGCATATGTTACATTCATACCTGCTTTCTATTATCAATTTTGTTTGCCTCACTACCTTCTCTCTCTTCCTACTCTTTACTAGCCTGGTGAACCGGTACATTCCTGCACCAAAAAAACCTGCATTTTACCCTCCTGGAAGCCTCAGAAAATTAATCCAACCTTGGATTTCATCCACCAACTCCCTGAAAGACCACCTTTTTAAGACAGTGAAAGTATGTCCTGATCCAGCTATCAGTTCTGTCTATCATTATTTAAGTTTTAGAGACTTTCCTATGTTAGACAAGCCTCCCACTCAGGATAGCCAGCAGCCAGTAACCCCCAACCCCATTCTACTATTTCTGTTCTATTTCACTAACTCTCTCAGCTAGACTTTTCCTCTCTCTCTTTAATAGTACATTTACTCCCTCTCTTCTGTAGCCTGCCCTCTTGTTTGGGTACCAGTCACTGCATTTAAGTAACTGGCCACCAGGTGGCGCCTTACCCCAAGCCTTTCTGAATCACACATACTATTTTTAGCTCCCCATTAGACCTCCTATATTAAGTTTTTTTTTTTTTTTTACTTAGGCTTTTATCTGATTATTTATTTTCCACCTTCCCTCCCTTGACCTTGGTTACCTCCAATTCAACCACGCTCTTACCCTCTGACAAAGTGTACTTTCCTCTTATTAGCCTCTTAACCCATTTCTACATTCTCTCACTCTCTGACTTACCTGCTGTATTCTCCCACTCTATAGATTGCCATCCTCAGTAGTCCACTCTCTTGTCTCTACCTGTAAGTTCTTTAACCCAACTATAGCTCTCCTAACTTGCTAGTTCTTTGACCCACTATAGCTCTCCTACATCCTGGTATCTCCCTCTCTCCCATAGGGCTTTACCCACCCTAGTTTCTCCTTACCTTTTCTACTTTTTCATCTCTGTTTTCTCATCCCCCTCCTACACCTATACCTATACATCTAAGCTCCTCCCCTTTCACTAATCCTTCCCACTGACTCCAAACCTAACGCTCCTTATCTCATGACTTCTGCCTCACACCTGCATTTATGGTGTAGTCCCCTCCCACCCTCCCCCAGCGTCCTCTATCAATTTATAAATATATCCCATAATCTAGGGACGCCATCTTTTTTCCCCTGCTCTCTACTTGGCTGCTGTGCACTCTGTATCGGTTTCTTGACCTACATTGAGAGTAAGCATTATTTACTTTTTTAATATACCATTTGTGAATGCCTGCTTACTTATATAGGAATGTCTAATCTCAGCCCTATAATGTATACTGTGTAAGGTTTTTAGACTGTTCACAGAAAGCTTTTGCCGATAATCACTTTTACCCAGCATAGCGTCTGCACATGGGCTTATAACTAAATGCTCGACATAGGATTATATTGTTGTAGCTGAACCTCCCTCCTGTGTTAAAACCAACAGCTGTGTAAAGTATTTTTTGATAAACGCTCTTGCTGTAGACGCTAACACCTTTGCAACGCTGAGCATACAGGACTACTACTGAAAGTTTCACCTACTGTAGAAACTGTTTAACTTTGCCTAGTGCCTTGCTGTTTTGTACAAGCTTTGTTCTACAACTGTTGACTGTACTAAGAAATTGCAATTGTTTTATGCTATTGTGGAAAATGCTTATTCCCACACAGCATTGAGCATATGGGAACACTACTATAGGTCTGGCTTTGATTTTATATATATATTGCTAATTGGAGGCTAATATAGGTGTCGACTGAATAGCGCTCCACTATCCCAATGTATTTCTTATGGTTCTATCACTTTCTTCTACACAAAACGCCTGGAGACGGAGTTAATCTCTCTATAACACATAAAAAGGGTCTACCTTTAAACGCTTTGCTACAAATAAGCTACAACTAGATATTCAAACCCACATCACCTTTTATACCACTATTTACACACGGGGGGGGGGGTTTATGAAGGGTACTTGATACCTAACATACATAGCTATGGTAATGATGTTGACTTAAGAATAGTCAGCGTTTTGCACGTGGATCACGATAAGCGACTCAACTGCCTAGTTTGTCTATTATACCATTTTCTGGGTATGGGATAAAGGTGTAGAAACTTATTAAATATAGCTTCAGTACTCCAGCTCACTAAGAATAGTCAGCATTTTGCATGCTGACCACTATAAGCGTCTCAACTGCCTAGTTTTTAGCTAATTACACAATAAATGGGGTTTTGAACAAGGGTCTGGAAACCTACTAAACATCGCTAGGATAATCAAGCTCACTTACATATAGTAAGCGCTCTGCACGTGGAATGCTAAAAACATCTGCACTGCTTTGTTCTGCTCACTACTCCTTTTAAAGTTAAACAATCCACCCCTATTTTGTTTTTATTCTAAGTCTATATGGAACATCTGCTCTACTTAGTCTATATTTAGCCCTAGTTAAGCTCTTTAGAGTTAAACAAGGTTTTTTATTTTTTTTGTGAGTATATCCTGATAACCTCTTTAAGTAACATCATGTAAGGAAAGCTAAAGTAGCTATTTCTATCCTAACCACCTGCATGCAATATGATACAGTTGTTAGAGTGATTGATGTACCTGTGTTTTCTTTAATCTGTTCTCTAGATGATTTAAAACGTGGTTACATTTCTTGAAGTTTGTGGCAAATACATGTAATTGCATATGTTAAATTCATACCTGCTTTCTATTATCAATATTGTTTGCCTCACTACCTTCTCTCTCTTCCTACTCTTTACTAGCCTGGTGAACCGATACATTCCTGCACCAAAAAAACCTGCATTTTACCCTCCTGGAAGCCTCAGAAAATTAATCCAACCTTGGATTTCATCCACCAGCTCCCTGAGAGACCACCTTTTTAAGACAGTGAAAGTATGTCCTCATCCAGCAATCAGTTCTGTCTATCATTATTTAAGTTTTACAGACTTTCCTACGTTAGGCAAGCCTCCCACTCAGGATAGCCAGCAGCCAATAACCCCCAACTCCATTCTACTATTTCTGCTCTATTTCACTAACTCTCTCAGCTAGACTTTTCCTCTCTCTCTTTAATAGTACCTTTACTTCCTCTCTTCTGTAGCCTGCCCCCTTGTTTGGGTACCAGTCACCGCATTTAAGTAACTGGCCACTAAGTGCCATACCACAAGCCTTTCTGAATCACACATACTATTTTTAGCTCCCCATTAGACCTCCTACATTAAGTTTTTTTTTTTTTACTTAGGCTTTTATCTGACTTATTTCTTTTCCACCTTCCCTCCCTTGACCTCTATGCTCCTCCCCTTTCACTAATCCTTCCCACTGACTCCAAACCTGACGCTCCTTATCTCGCGGCTTCTGCCTCACACCTGCATTTATGGTGTACTCCCCTCCCACCCTCCCCCAACGTCCTCTATCAACTTATAAATATACCCCATAATCTAAGGACACCATCTTTCTTCCCCTGCTCTCTACTTGGCTGCTGTGCACTCTGTCTCGGTTGCTTGACCTACATTGAGAGTAAGCAATATTTACTTTTTTAATATACCGTTTGTGAATGCCTGCTTACTTATATAGGAATGTCTAATCTCAGCCCTATAATGCATACTGTGTAAGGTTTTTAGAGTGTTAGCAGAAAGCTTTTGCCGATAATCACTTTTACCAGCATAGCGTCTGCACGTGGGCTTATAACTAAATGCTCGACATAGGATTATAATGTTGTGCTGAACCTCCCTCCTGTGTTAAAACCAACAGCTGTGTAAAGTATTTTTTGATTAACACTCTTGCTGTAGACGCTAACACCTTTGCAACGCTGAGCATGCGGGACTACTACTGAAAGGTTCACCTACTGTAGAAACTGTTTAACTTTGCCTAGTGCCCTGCTGTTTTGTACAAGTTTTGTTCTACAACTGTTGACTGTACTAAGAAATTGCACTTGTTTTATGCTATTGTGGAAAATGCTTATTCCCACACAGCATTGAGCATATGGGAACACTACTATAGGTCTGGCTTTGGTTTTATATATATTGCTAATTGGAGGCTAATATAGGTGTCAATGGAATAGCGCTCCACTATCCCAATAGATTTCTAATGGTTCTGTCGCTTTCGTCTACACAGAACGCCTGGAGACTGAGTTAAACTCTCTATAACACATAAAAAGGGTCTACCTTTAAACGCTTTGCTACAAATAAGCTACAACTCGATATTCAAGCCCACATCACTTTTTATACCACAATTTACACACAGGGGGATTTTTTATGAAGGGTACTTGATACCTAACATACATAGCTATGGTAATTACGTTGACTTAAGAATGGTCAGCGTTTTGCACGTGGATCGCGATAAACGACTCAACTGCCTAGTTTGTCTATTATACCATTTTCTGGGTATGGGATAAGGGTGTAGAAACTTATTAAATATAGCTTCAGTACTCCAGCTCACTAAGAATAGTCAGCATTTTGCACGCTGACCGCTATAAGCGTCTCGACTGCCTAGTTTTTAGCTAATTACACAATAAATGGGGTTTTGAACAAGGGTCTGGAAACCTACTAAACACTGCTAGGTAATCAAGCTCACTTACACATAGTCAGCGCTCTGCACATGGAATGCTAAAAACATCTACACTGCTTTGTTCTGCTCACTACTCCTTTTAAAATTAAACAATCCACCCCTATTTTGTTTTTATTCTAAGTCTATATGGAACACCTGCTCTACTTAGCCTATGTTTAGCTTTAGTTAAGCTCTTTAGAGTTAAACAAGGTTTTTTTATTTTTTTTGTGAGTATATCCTGATAACCTCTCTAAGTAACATCATGTAAGGAAAGCTAATGTAGCTATTTCTATCCTAGCCACCTGCATGCAATATGATACATTTGTTAGAGTCATTGATGTACCTGTGTTTTCTTTAATGTATTCTCTAGATGATTTAAAACGTGGTTACATTTCTTGAAGTTTGTGGCAAATACATGTCATTGCATAAGCTACATTCATACCTGCTTTCTATTATCAATATTGTTTGCCTCACTACCATCTCTCTCTTCGTACTCTTTACTAGCCTGGTGAACCGGTACATTCCTGCACCAAAAAACTTGCATTTTACCCTCCTGGAAGCCTCAGAAAATTAATCTAACCTTGGATTTCATCCACCAGCTGCCTGAGAGACCACCTTTATAGACAGTGAAAGTATGTCCTCATCCAGCTATCAGTTCTGTCTATCATTATTTAAGTTTTAGAGACTTTCCTACGTTAGGCAAGCCTCCCACTCAGGATATCCAGCAGCCAATAAACCCCCACCCCATTCTACTATTTCTGCTCTATTTCACTAACTCTCTCAGCTAGACTTTTCCTTTCTCTCTTTAATAGTACCTTTACTCCATCTCTTCTGTATCAGTCACCCCATTTAAGTAACTGGCCACTAGGTGGCACCTTACCACAAGCCTTTCTGAATCACACATACTATTTTTAGCTCCCCATTAGACCTCATATATTAAGTTTTTTACTTAGGCTTTTATCTGACATTTCTTTTCCACCTTCCCTCCCTTGACCTTGGTTACCTCCAATTCAACCACACTCTTACCCTCTGACAAAGTGTACTTTTCTCTTATTAGCCTCTTAACCCATTTCTACATTCTCTCACTCTCTGATTTACCTGCTGTATTCTCCCACTCTATAGATTGTCATCCTCAGTAGTCCACTCTCTTGTCTCTACCTGTAAGTTCTTTAACCCAAATATAGCCCTCCTAACTTGCTAGTTCTTTGACCCACTATAGCTCTCCTATGTCCTGGTATCTCCCTCTCTCCCATAGGGCTTTACCCACTCTAATTTCTCCTTACCTTTTCTACTTTTTCATCTCTGTTTCCTCATCCCCCTCCTACACCTATACCTATACCTCTATGCTCCTCCCCTTTCACTAATCCTTCCCACTGACTCCAAACCTAACGCTCCTTATCACGCGACTTCTGCCTCACACCTGCATTTATGGTGTACTCCCCTCCCACCCTCCCCCAACATCCTCTATCAACTTATAAATATACCCCATAATCTAGGGATGCCATCTTTCTTCCCCTGCTCTCTACTTGGCTGCTGTACACTCTGTCTCGGTTGATTAACCTACATTGAGAGTAAGCATTATTTACTTTTTTAATATACTATTTGTGAATGCCTGCTTACTTATATAGGAATGTCTAATCTCAGCCCTATAATGCATACTGTGTAAGGTTTTTACACTGTTAGCAGAAAGCTTTTGCCGATAATCACTTTTACCAGCATAGCGTCTGCACGTGGGCTTATAACTAAATGCTCGACATAGGATTATATTGTTGTAGCTGTACCTCCCTCCTGTGTTAAAACCAACAGCTGTGTAAAGTATTTTTTGATTATCGGTCTTGCTGTAGACGCTAACACCTTTGCAACGCTGAACATGCGGGACTACTACTGAAAAGTTTACCTACTGTAGAAACTGTTTAACTTTGCCTAGTGCCCTGCTGTTTTATACAAGTTTTGTTCTACAACTGTTGACTGTACTAAGAAATTGCACTTGTTTTATGCTATTGTGGAAAATGCTTATTCCCACACAGCGTTGAGCATATGGGAACACTACTATAGGTCTGGCTTTGGTTTTTTATATATATTGCTAATTGGAGGCTAATATAGGCGTCGACTGAATAGCGCTCAACTATCCCAATGTATTTCTTATGGTTCTATCACTTTCTTCTACACAGAACGCCTGGAGACTGAGTTAATCTCTCTATAACACATAAAAAGGGTCTACCTTTAAACGCTTTGCTACAAATAAGCTACAACTAGATATTCAAACCCACATCACCTTGTACACTACAATTTACACACAGGGGGGGTTTTATGAAGGGTACTTGATACCTAACATACATAGCTATGGTAATCATGTTGAATTAAGAATAGTCAGCGTTTTGCATGTGTATCGCGATAAGCGACTCAACTGCCTAGTTTGTCTATTATACCATTTTCTGGGTATGGGATAAGGGTGTAGAAACTTATTAAATATAGCTTCAGTACTCCGGCTCACTAAGAATAGTCAGCAGTTTGGACACTGACCACTATAAGCATCTCGACTGCCTAGTTTGTAGCTAATTACACAATAAATGGGGTTTTGAACAAGGGTCTGGAAACCTACTAAACACCACTAGGGTAATCAAGCTCACTTACACATAGTCAGCGCTCTGCACGTGGAACACTAAAAACATCTACACTGCTTTGTTCTGCTCACTACTCCTTTTAAAATTAAACAATCCACCCCTATTTTGTTTTTATTCTGTCTATATGGAACACCTGCTCTACTTAGCCTATATTTAGCCCTAGTTAAGCTCTTTAGTGTTAAACAAGGTTTTTTATTTTTTTTGTGAGTATATCCTGATAACCTCTCTAAGTAACATCATGTAAGGAAAGCTAATGTAGTTGTTTCTATCCTAGCCACCTGCATGCAGTATGATACAGTTGTTAGAGTCATTGATGTACCTGTGTTTTCTTTAATGCATTCTCTAGATGATTTAAAATGTGGTTACATTTCTTGAAGCTTTTGGCAAATACATGTAATTGCATATGTTACATTCATACCTGCTTTCTATTATCAATATTGTTTGCCTCACTACCTTCTCTCTCTTCCTACTCTTTACTAGCCTGGTGAACTGGTACATTCCTGCACCAAAAAACCTGCATTTTACCCTCCTGGAAGCCTCAGAAAATTAATCCAACCTTGGATTTCATCCACCAACTCCCTGAGAGACCACCTTTTTAAGACAGTGAAAGTATGTCCTGATCCAGCTATCAGTTCTGTCTATCATTATTTAAGTTTTAGAGACTTTCCTACGTTAGGCAAGCCTCCCACTCAGGATAGCCAACAGCGAATAACCCCCCCACCCCCATTCTTCTATTTCTGCTCTATTTCACTAACTCTCTCAGCTAGACTTTTCCTCTCTCTCTTTAATAGCACCTTTACTCTCTCTCTTCTGTAGCCTGCCCCCTTGTTTGGGTACCAGTCACCACATTTAAGTAACTTGCCCCTAGGTGGTGCCTTACCACAAGCCTTTCTGAATCACACATACTATTTTTAGCTCCCCATTAGACCTTCTATATTAAGTTTTTTTTTTTTTTACTTAGGCTTTTATCCGACTTATTTCTTTTCCACCTTCCCTCCCTTGACCTTGGTTACCTCCAATTCAACCCCACTCTTACCCTCTGACAAAGTGTACTTTCCTCTTATTAGCCTCTTAACCCATTTCTACATTCTCTCACTCTCTGACTTACCTGCTGTATTCTCCCACTCTGTAGATTGTCATCCTCAGTAGTCCACTCTCTTGTCTCTACCCGCTCCGTTCGCCCTTTGGGCTCACTCCGCTCCCTTACCCTGCCCTCAATATCCACCCACCCCCAACAGTCCTACACTTATACCTCCATAAACACACCTCCCGCTATCATACTCCAATCATATAATCATCCTGCCACACCCAGCCTCAAGCTCTTATAACACACCCACTAATAATTTATCTCTAATCCAGCCTCAAGCTCTTAAAACACACCCACTGATACTTTATCTCTAATCCCCTCAGAAGATATACTCCACCCACTGCCACTCATCTTTTACCTTCCTATAATTCCTAACTCAAGTCTTAATTCCCACCTCTCTAACACCTACTGCACTCTCCTCGACTATGTCTTTCCAATGCCAAATATTAGTAGTGCTCTCTCTCCTACCTATTCTAACTACCACGTACCTCTTAACCTCCTATGAACAACCCCTACTCTCTACCCTTACCTTCCCTTCCAAACACACTCTATCACCTTCACTAGCTGTATCTACAAACTTCCTTAATGTCATATACAAACCCAGCTACTTTCTAGCTAAATATCACCATGTAATACACATCAAATATACCATCCTAAATAATAAAAAATTATTTGACTACCTTTGTAAGCCCCGCCAATTCAACAACTTTATATTACTCCACTCCCTAATAGATGGAGACATTCATCCTAACCCTGGTCTAATCCCTTCCCTATTCACCACAAACTGCAACCAATACAAAACAATCCCCTTACCTTCAAACAAACCCTCCAATTCACTCTCTATAGCCCATCTAAACATACGTAGTATCTGCAACAAAATACTTCTAGTTCATGCCCTTCTAGATGTACATCAGTTTGACATCCTTTGTTTATCAGAAACATGGCTTAAACCCACAATTAAAGATAATTAAATCATCCCCCCAGGTTATAGCATCATTTGTCACGACCGCACAAACAAAAAAGGTGGAGGGGTAGCAATTCTCTACAAAGCAGAACTACAAATTAGCAGTCTAAATCTTAACCTACCCTCAGATAATAGTGCAGAAATAATTATCTCTAAACTATAGCTTAACTCACACAAATCCATAAACATCATCTACTCCTATCTTCCCCCAGGAAATAACCACAGTATACTCGAATACATTCTAAACTGGCTTTTTTCTAACCTCCCTCAAGAAACCATAGTCCTTCATGACTTTAACATAGACTGAAATTTATGCAGCTGCACTAACCCCACCACCCTGATTAACCTGTATGGTTTTTCGCAAGCTATAAACTCCCCCACCAGAATAAATAAACTTAACAATAAAGAAACCACCTTAGATTGGATACTTACAAATAGCCCATGACAAAGATACACAATAGGAACCCATCCAGATGACCTAAGTGACCATTTACTAATATATATTATCAGACATAAAACAAATGTAACTATCCCTGTTAGTGTCAGAACAGTCCGTACCAAAAAAGATTTTGACCCCGAACTGTTCCAAACTGAACTTAAACAATGTAACTGGTCACCTCTAAAATCTCTCCCTATAAATAAAGCTGTTGGATACTTCAATACCACTTTCTTAGCAATCCTGGACCATCATGCCCCAATACGCGCTATTAGAAACAAAACTAAACCAGCCCAATGGCTCTCAAATAATACTAGGAAACTAATCCTTTGCAGAAAAAAATCTTGGGCTAAATGGCGTACCACAAAGGATACTATTGATCACCAAACCTTTAGACAACAAAGAAATACTATGAAAAAAGCCATCCTACTAGATAAAAAGAACTTCTATCTCCAACTTCAACAATCCTCCCTTAAAGAACCACAAAAATTTTGGACTAGTATTAACAAACCTCTATACCCAAGCAAAACTGTCACACCTAATCCTCTAGGCTCCAACCCTGACTGCCCAACACAAACAGCCAACACCTTTTACTCTTTCTTTACTACTTCTATACTGAATCTTGCAAACCATTTATCCCCTGACACCTCTAGTCTGCCTATTCCTAATACCATTCCTCCTCCATTATTCCACCTAGAACCAATACCCACATCCTATATCTGTTCCCTAATCCAAAAACTAAAACCCACTACCCCCTCAGCTGATAAACTCCCAGCAGAATTCCTGCAAAAAGGAGCTAAAGCAGTTGCTTATCCCATCTCTATACTGATCAATAGAACTTTAAAGGAAGGCACTATCCCATCCATCTATTTGGAAAATTTCTTACATTATTCCTCTTCACAAAGGTGGAAACTCCAATGATTTCTCCAACTATTGCCCCATAGCTCTCCTCTCTCCACTTGCTAAAATAATGGAGAAATGTATTCACAAACAATTACTTTACCACCTTCTCCAGCACAATCTACTAGCTAACTGTCAACGTGGTTTCCGTCCATTCCATAGTATCACCACAGCCTTGCCATCCTTCACTAACTGTATCAACAAAAATTGCAACAATAACATTCTTTCCTCTGCATTCTTTGTTGACCTATCTAAAGCCTTTGACATGGTTAATCACCAACTCCTCCTCCACATATTGAAGTCCCTCTCACTTGACACTCTTGCTATGAACTGGTTTACATCCTACCTTGAAAACAGACAACAGGCAGTTCTCTGGCAAAATCATCTTTCGAATCTCCTTCCTATCTCACTAGGTGTTCCTCAGGGTTCCATATTAGGCCCTCTACTGTTTTCCATTTTTATAAATGACCTTCATCTATCCACTCCACTCTCTACCTGCATTCAATATGCAGATGACTCTACTATAATTTGTTCAGCCACATCCCAGACCGAACTTCATTCTCTTACACAAAAAGCTTTCAGCACTTTAGAACAATGGTTCTCTAACCGTTGTCTTATCCTCAACCTGAAAAAAACTAAACTTTTACTCTTTACACCTACCCATATATCCACCCCTCTACATTTCACTCTTACATTCAATAATGGCACCCTTATTTCTCCTGACCCCACCACCAAACTCCTAGGAATTACAATTGATAATCACTTAAACTTTGACACCCACATAAATACTACAATAAAATCAATTAACAGAAAACTAGGATCCCTCTATAGACTCAAACCTTTCCTTACATCAGAAGCTAGGACCGCAATAGCTAGAACCCAATTCATCTCTACCCTATTCAATGCTTCTCCCATATATACTAACCTTTCTAAAAATAACCTCAACAAACTGGCTATATCATATAACAATATTGCGAGATTTGCCACAAACTCACCTTTCAGGACTCATCACTGTCTGAATCTAAAACAACTGGGCTGGCTAGAACTCCTTAATCAGCTACGATTTAACCAACTTACAATAGCTCATAAAACCCTATACCAACCCAGCAACACTCCAATTCTCTCTACCCTCATTACGCCATATAATAACCTCATGAATTTATGCTCCTCTAACAAAATGTTGATTAATACTACCTTATCAAAAAGCTTAGCAGGTGACTCCTTATTCTCTAACTACGTTGGTAAAGTATGGAATCAACTACCACATGATCCTACATCTCAGACTTCTCTCCCACTCTTTAAAACTAATCTAAAACTTTTTCTCAGTAACCACTGATTATGCTCTTGTACCAACCCTAACTAACTGTTATCCTTAACTAACTGTTCCACTCCAACACCACTATATTCCTACCAATAAACCCTCTATATACTACACTCTATATTAACCTATATTTACTTAAATACTAATGTCTCTGAGTCCCCTCTATATACTACACTCTATATATTAACCTATATTTACTTAAATACTAATGTCTCTGAGTCCCCTCTATATACTACACTCTATATATTAACCTATATTTACTTAAATACTAATGTCTCTGAGTCCCTCTATATACTACACTCTATATATTAACCTATATTTACTTAAATACTAATGTCTCTGAGTCCCCTCTATATACTACACTCTATATATTAACCTATATTTACTTAAATACTAATGTCTCTGAGTCCACTCTATATACTACACTCTATATATTAACCTATATTTACTTAAATATTAATGTCTCTGAGTCCCCTCTATATACTACACTCTATATATTAACCTATATTTACTTAAATACTAATGTCTCTGAGTCCCCTCTATATACTACACTCTATATATTAACCTATATTTACTTAAATATTAATGTCTCTGAGTCCCCTCTATATACTACACTCTATATATTACCCTGTATTTACTTAAATACTAATGTCTCTGAGTCCCCTCTATATACTACACTCTATATATTACCCTGTATTTACTTAAATACTAATGTCTCTGAGTCCCCTCTATATACTACACTCTATATATTAACCTATATTTACTTAAATATTAATGTCTCTGAGTCCCCTCTATATACTACACTCTATATATTACCCTATATTTACTTAAATACTAATGTCTCTGAGTCTCGACTACTATTTTCCTTATTTGTCTATTTAAGTCAACTTTTCTATTTATTATGTAATATTTAAGTCAATTTTTTATTTTTTTTCTTCTATTTTTTATGTAAACTTTTTTACTCAATTTTGTATTACTGTCTTTTGATGCCTTTTGTAATCATTTATGTTACATTTTAAATTTTTGTAAATGTTTTTTCTCTGGAGCTTTTCTCCCCAGGCCTCTACTGAAAATGGACATGTATCCAGTTGGACTAGCCCGGTCAACAAATGTAAAATAAAAATAAATAAATAAAATAAATAAAATATCCAACAAGCATGTACTATATCCAGCTCCAAGTCGCCCGCGCAGTCAAATCCAAATCAAGCCCTACGAGAGCTCAAAACTCACCTCACCTCTCTCCTGATTGGTCTAGCCTGCAGGTGCAGCAGTCCGGAGCCCCACTGTTATGTGCGCTCATCACCGCACAGACTTCTGGTCATCTGCGGGGCAGAGATGACTTCCCCTCTATCCAGACTGCTGACAAAAGCAGTCTGGAGTTCTGACAGAGTTTCCAGTGTGTGCGCGCATGAGCGGAGTTCTGGGACTTGCGATTTTTAAATGTTTTTTTTCTTTTCTTTACTTTTTTGTTTGTTTTCTTTTTGTTTTCTAGGTGGGGGGAATGCAGTCCTGCAGTTCTATAGCATGAGCCGCCCCTGTGTGGAAACCTACCAAGTAAAGGCTTCATGGTGCTGTACACATTTCTGAATTCCTGGAAATGTCTCTTAGTTTGTCATTCACTAACTACCCCTTACTCATCTCACCCTCACTCTTTAACCACATCACCTATGACCTACACCCCTACAAACTCTTCCAATAACAAAGCAAGTCTAGTGTAGCCATACAATGTGACTTAGCCTTCTCCAAATACCTACAAACCATAATAAACATTTCCTCTCACCTGCTATGCAGCTGCAATGTCAACTCCAACCCAGGTCCAATAACAAGTACAACCAATAGTCAAAATCAGCCTAGAACCAATACTAGCCTACTTAAGAAAACATCCAATATTCTAATAATAAATCATAACACATAAGAAGCATCCCTACCAAAACCATTAGCTTCATGCAACCATAGAATTATACTTACCTGACATCATCTTCCTCACAGAAACATGGCTAAAACCACACATTAAAAATGAAGAAATACTTCCCTCTGGATATAGCTTACTACAAAAGGACAGTACAGTTAAAAGAGGCAGTAGAGTCACTCTCCTATATCAGAACAACATCAGTGTTGAACTATTTAACATAGAAATCCCTGTATTTAATAATGGAGAGATCCTACTTGCTAAGGTAAGACTAAATACACAAAAGCAGATAAATATCTTAGGATCATATATCCCTCAGGGAGATACCATCAAAACCTTAGAATCTCTTCTCCACTGGACATCAGAAACCCTCCCCCACAAAACCATTATACTAGGTGACTTCAATATTGATTGGACCTCACTTAAATCACCCCACCACTCAAATCATATTAACCTTTACAGCTTCTCACAGCTTATACAAACCCCTACTGGGGTAGACAAAACCTCAAAAAAAGAATCAATACTAGACTGGATTCTCACCAGTCACTCATCTTCCACCCATACGTTTGGTACACTACCCAACACTCTAAGTGACTACCTCCCAACCTTCTTCATCAGAGACCAGATTAAACTCACTAGAACTAGCTCTCTTAAACACATCAGATAAAAAAATAAAATAAAAACTTTGGGGCTGATGACCTTAATACAACCCTTAAACACTCTAACTGCTCCCCTCTTTTAACACTTCCTTTAGATTAAACAGTTGAGTATTTCAACACTATCTTCTTAGGTCTTCTCAACCAACTTGCCCAACCAGGACAGAGCCCCACTAAAACCATCTATGCCCCATGGCTTACCAAGAGCACTAGGCAACTTATGAAACAAAGGGACAAAGCATGGGACACCTGGTGTAAAAACAAAACTACTCTTAATAGGCAAACATTCTTAGAACTGAGAAACACTGTAAAAAAACAAATCAGACTACAGAAACAAAAATACTATAGTGAAATTCAAACTAAGCACAATACCAACCCACAAAAGTTCTGGGCCACTATAAACAGTATTCTCCAACCAGGTAAATCACCAACTCCTCATCCAAACATAGACACCACCTCTATAAACACAGCCACCCAATTAAATGAGTTCTTTACCAACTCTATACTAAAGCTGTCAACAGACCCACCCTCCTCAACCCCCACTATACTATATAACCCATCAAATAATGCCAACTCCTTCACCCTTCAACCTGTACCAACTTACACCATCTATAGACACTAACCAAACTTAAAACCACCACCCTAGCAGTAGACAAACTACCTGCCAAATTCCTACAAATAGCCACCAAAGCCATTTCCTACCCAATCTCTTAAATCATTAATCGATCAATCTCAGAACAAATGGTGCCACTTCTCTGGAAAATATCCTACATTATACCAGTACACACTTAACCAAACTTAAAACCACCACCCTAGCAGTAGACAAACTACCTGCCAAATTCCTACAAATAGCTGCCAAAGCCATTTCCTACCCAATCTCTAAAATCATTAATAGATCAATCTCAGAACAAATGGTGCCACTTTTCTGGAAAATCTCCTATATTATACCAGTACACAAAGGGAGCACCTCCGCTGACCTAACAAACTACCTGCCCTGTAGCTATACTTTCCCGACTGGCTAAAATACTGGAAAAATGTATCCACACCCAGATCCTAACACATCTCCTCTCCAACAATCTTCTTGCCGAAACTCAACATGGATTCTGCTCCAACCATAGCACTACCACTGCACTCATCCATTTTAGTAAACTAGAAAATATGCAATGCACCAAAGTCCAACTAGTGTCTACAGCTTTCCTTGACTTATCAAAGGCATTTGATACAGTCTCCCATACAACACATCTAACATCACTCACAGAATTAAAACTAACTACCCCCACTGTATTATGGTTTCAAGACTATCTCTCCCAGTGCCAACAAGCTGTTCAGTGGAAAAACTCCCCTTTTCCCCTACTTCCTGTAAAACTAGAAGTAACCCAAGGATCAGTCCTAGGACCCCTACTTTTCACTGTATTTACAAATAATCTTCACAAAGCCACCCCTCTAGCAAACCTGGTTTGATATGCTGATGACTCCACTTTAATCTGTCCTGCCCCCACCCTCCAACAACTTCACAAGACCCAAGAAGCCTTTACATTCATCAAAACCTGGCTAACAAACTCCCAGATAATACTACATCCTAAAAAGACCCAACTTATGCTCTTCCATCCTTCCAAAGCAGCAGTACCTACTCCCCTGTTCTCTATTTCTGCATCAGATAATACCCCTATCTCCCTCGTCACTTAAACCAAATTACTAGGGGTCATTATTGACAATAACATAAACTTTGACAAACACATAGCTCATACAATAACCAAAATCAACAAAATAAATAGGTACTCTTTACAGATGTGAAAATTTCCTAACCAGCAACAGTAAAGTTACCCTTGCTCATACATATCTTCTGTCTACCTTACTGTATGCTTCTCCTGTCCTAATTAATCTAAACAAGAGCAATTTAAACAAGCTGTCAGTATGCTAAACCAAAATAGCAAATTTCACCACAAACTCCTTCTACCGCACCTACCACTGTCAAGCTCTAAAAAAAACAGCTTTCCAGGCTGGGACTCCCTAATACCTTAGCTCTAAACCAACTTCTTCTAGCTCACCAAATGCTGCACCAACCTGACAAAACTCCAGCCTTACAAGACCTGATCATCCTCTACTCCAATAACCGAGAACTTAGATCCACTAACAAGGCACTAATCGCAATTTCCAAAAGCCATTACAGCTCTGGTGACACCCTGTATTCTAGCAACATTGCCAAGACTTGGAGCTCCCTGCCTCTACAAATCAGGGTGCAACCTAACAAAAAACAGCTTATTTCCCACCTAAACAACTCCTGTCATGCAACTACCTAGCACCTGACTTATGTATTCTAGCACCTTTTCCCTACCCATTATCCAACCTCTTCTTTAAAACTCTCACAGATGCATTATATTTATTATCACACTTTACTCACTACCACCTACTCCCCACTGTCCCATCTAGACCCACTAACTCTCCCCTAGACTAAGTTGAAAAGCTTTCCCTTAAAATGTCCATGAACCTCATATGAACTTGTCTATATTCTCCTCCTTTGACAAACTGGCTAGTGTTTTTAGTTTTTCCTTTCTTGTCTTATCTTCATTACATCTTCAAGATTATCTGGCTAGTATTTTTTAGTTTTTCCTTTCTTGTCTTATCTTTCTTACATGATCAAGATTATCTCTACTAAACTTGCTGTACGAACAACAGTGATATGTTACTACCTGCTATACCTTTAATTGTATGTCTAAACCACTATGCTTATGTAAATATCTTATGCAATCATATGTTATTATCTGCTATATTTTATAACTGTATGTGTAAACCACAATGCTCATTTAAATATCTTCTTTAAAACTCTCACAGATGCAATTGTTCTGGAACCTTTCTCCCTCGGCCTCCGCTGAAAACAGATAACTATGTCTAGTCAGACCTCCCGGTAAATAAATGTAAAAGAAATAAATACACATTGTCTAATCATCAGACTTTTGGTCCCTCTGTAAGTGATGCTGATATAAGTCAATCTCAAAACATCTGAAAATTATGAAAAAAAGTAATTATCAGTCAATGAATTTTTATTCTGCTCGTACCAGCTGAAGATAGACTTATATTGCTATGGTTTCCCTGGGTGATTAACGGGGGGAGTAAGTGTGACTTCAATAACCTCGATAAAGTACATAATGTGTAGAAAGTATTCCCAACCACAGGGAAGAATGACATTTAATGTTCAAGGAATACATTTTTTTTTATTTGTGAACTACTATGATCTCCTGTGTTTATACTGATACTATATATTACTGTACCCTGTAAATGCAAGATTGAACAATATATGAAACATATTTTAAGTCATCTTCCATTCTTTTCAAAATCATTTTCCGAGATTCTCTTTTTTATGCACGGTAAAAGCAAACAAATGGTAGGATATTAAAATAAAAAGTGACTTGTTCTGAAACTACAGTCAATGCAGATGTAAATAAAGGTTGTGTACTACTTAAAGTCTATTGTGTAATGATACTGAATTTGTTTCAGATGATGCAGCATTCCTAACTGGATTTGAATTAGTAGTGTGGCATCATTCATTCATTCATATATTCCAACTGCTTTATCCAGTTCATTGTCTTGGAAAGCTGGTGTCTATCCCAGTCTCAGTGGGTACAAAGCAAAGAAACTGCTCCTAAATATAAGTACTAATCTGCTGTGGGATGTAGACACGCACACACACACACACACACACACACACACACACACACACACACACACACACACGCACACACACACACACGCACGCACGCACACACACACACACACACACACACACACACACTCTCACATTCAAGATCACATATGACATGTAAAGTTGTACTAAAACATTTTTAATTTAACAGCCTTTTCTTAGATACTTGTAAGATTACTTTGACCACAAGACTATCAATGCAATGGACTCTCATGTTTTAGCTATAGTGGCTTGGCCTGATGGTGATGGAACAATGCATTGATCATTAAAAGTATCAAAAGCCTTAATTCAGCAAACTGAAAAAGGAATACATATTCAATGATTTCATGCGAAGTAACCCATTTAAAAATTTTTTTTCACTTACTAAATTTTTTTAATTATATGAATTATGTCACATTTCTTTTGTTATTCTCTAAATTAAGTGAACTAGTTGCTTTTATATTTTTCTAACTTCAAGAAAACCTGAAAACATGGCATCAGTGAAGTCTCAATCCAGCCTGTGATCACATTTTAGTAGTTTAACTATACATCTGGCAAGGGTTTCCCACAGCACTCTGATTAAACTAAGATAATTCTAACATGCCAAACAGTAGCAAGTTTATTCTCAGTTTTGCATGTGCCCTTTCTTTGTTTCTGACCCTTTCAACACACCTGTCAGCATATGACTTGCACAACTATTATGGCCAAATGGCAGAAAGAGGCCTGTTGTAAGCAATGACAATGCAGCCCATACAGAAGGTCCTGCACTTTGTCATCAACGGGCATCTCAGTGTCAGGTAGTGCACAAAATCCCAAGAGATAATACTCATGTTTCTTGAGAATTCTTCTCAAAGAATGCAGGTAATGTCTGCTGTTATAAAGCAGACAATACATTCCCTGTTCCTGTATGTATTCGTCCTAAGCTGGCACAGCAGGGGGAGGGGTGTTTCTGTGGGCTGAGATGTAAATATATGTATTTGAAATGCTGAGTATTGCCTCAGATATAACATTTTTTGTCAATACATTTCCAAAGGTGGCTAGTGAAAGACAGGAAAGTGCAATAACAGAAAATTGCCAGATAATATAAAAAAACAGCATGCAAGACTTTGGACAAAAGGATATGATCAGTGCTACAGATTTCTTCTTGGGTACATTTTTACTTTACAGTCTTATTTCTGATCACATACACAACTTAAGCATGCTTGGAGTATCCTCTAATAGGTTATGAATGTTATGACATTGTTATATCATTTATATTCAGCATTTCATCTATATCCATCTACAACCCCCTTTTCACATTTTTGCACATGGGGTTGGGATATCACTTCAACAGTGACAACCATCTAGGTCCAATTTTCATACAGCCAGGTGACTAACCCTGCTGTGGTTGTTCTTCCATACCACACACTCACATGCACACTCACATCTATGGCCAGGTTAGACTGCCCAATCCACCTATTGCATGTCTTTGGAATATGGGAAGAAAGTGGAGCACCTGGAGAAAATCCACACAAACAAGGGGAGGACATGCAGACTCCACATAGAAGGTATCCCACCTGAAAAATGAAGTGGAGAACCCCTTATTGTGAGATGACAGTGCTATCTATCTGTTGCACCATTCTGCCAAGCTAATTGATATGCAGTATTTGAAATAATTATATATTTTCCATGAAAAACATGTCTTTATGACACACAGATCTAATATTTTCAAGTGTATGTCGCAATATACCCTGTAGCTCATAAACATGAAAACAATGTTGAATTATACCTTATTGTTTTAAATAACAACCTGGTCAGGTACAATCAGATTCCTAAAACTATGCTCACATGCTAATAGTGTTTTCTGTGGGTACAAAAATAGGTTTACTTTATTTTTTTTTTTTTAGTTTTATGTCACATGTTAGTCATCAACAAATACATGTGTAGGAGCTTGCCCACAATTTTATATACAGTTTTAAAGACAGTAATGTTTTGGAAGCCTACACACTATCTCTGCATCACTGCATGTTACTAGGAGTTCCTTCTCATAGGATGCAGTATATGCTTCATACGCTAATAAATAGAAGCTAGCCGGAGTTTTAAGATCGGTGGCTGAACATGCTTTCAGATGGTATAGTTGCTTATTTGATTGGTGGTATGTAGCAATTTATAGATGTTCCCTTGATACCACTGTGCACAGTACAGCTGCAAACTACAGTGTGCATTAGATAAGGCAATGTGAAGACATAAAAGGAATCATTTTTTAACAGTGCAGGTCAAGCCCCAGTACAAACATTTTTGTGTAACAATAGGCTTATCAATATGGGTCTAGTCTCTAATTTTTGTGCTTGCCTGTTCCTTTACAAAAATTATAGGAATCATATTAAAATTGAAGGCAACTGCATCTTGCAACCATTAAGCCTTGCTGATACCCAACCTAGGCTGTATTCCCCATCAAAAGGAGGGTTAGAGCAGTCAAGCGCAGGGTGATTTTATCAGTACTGATCCAATCATCCAGGCCCCGTTTGATGAAGGACATTGTTATCACACTGTATGATCTGCACAGGGATTTATTTCAGAGGTTGGGGGGGCACTGATTGATGAATCTGTCTCCACCTTGTTTATTTAATCTGATGAAGAAGACTTGGCTGTCTGGTTCTTATAGGATCATAGGAGATTACTAGGCTATCGAACAGGAGGTAATTTTAAGCCTAGCCATTTCAACCCAATGTAATACCCAAGATTGTATTTAGTAATGACTGCCCATGTCCAGGAGGGTTGTAGGCACTATCCCCCATAAGAATTTATGGTGCCCAATTCACTTGTGCAAGTTACTCATGAACAGTATCATAGAGGTGCTCTGTTTCACATGAACTGGTAGCCTGTTTCAAAGATGTGGCAGTCACTAGGAGATAAATCTATCCCTCCAGCAAATCCTATTTAAGTCACAGGCCATATTTATGTCCCTGGAATAGGTAACCCTAGACCCATTTGATTTACGGATATGCAGTAAGTTCATTAAATTTGGGTTTTGGTTTGCTCTATACAGCAGGCTTTAGTCTCCCCTATGAAGTCTTTATGATATGAAGTATAGTGACAGGGAATTTAGTCTGCCTGTGTAAGGCACATGCTGGAGGCCCTTGATCTTCTTTGTTAGAAACCTCTGAGGTCTATCTAATTGCTGCAGGTGCTCAGTACAGTACATACCGAATGGGGTTTTATACTCAATTATGGGTGGGATAAGTGCCGAGTATGGGGGGTGTTATAACCTCTTTGCTGTCGAGGCGATGCCTTTACTAATCAAGTGAGCCATGTGAAAAGCTTTTCTTACACTGGTAGACACATGGTGGTCAAAGCTAAGGTCACGGTCAACCTGTGATCCCAGGTCCCTTACAACTTTATGGGTACTTAGGGTATTGTTGTTGATTTGATAATGTGAATGGACATTGTTTGTACTGAAGAGAATGATGATGCAGAAGTATATACCAAACATTAAGGAACTCAGCACTAACCCCTGTGTCACCTCACTGGTAGCAGATCTGCTGGTTGATGTGGATTCACCCTCTTTGATAGTGTGTGTCTGGTTTGTGATCAAGTTGGCAACCTATCTTACAATGAAGGGGATTAAGCAGGGGTGGCTCATGCTATAGGACTGCAGGACTGCAGCCAGCCCCACCTAGGAAACAAAAAGAAAACAAAAAAGTAAAGAAAAAGAAAAAAAAAATTAAAAAATTGCGAGTGCCGTTACTCCACTCATGCGTGCACACACTGGGAACTCAGTCAGAACTCCAGACTGCCTTTGTCAGCAGTTCAGATAGAGGGGAAGTCATCTCTGCCCGCAGATGGCCAGAAATCTGTGCGGTGACGACCGCACAGAGCAGAGGAGCTCCGGACTGCTGCATTTGCAGGCTAGACTAATCAGGAGAGAGGTGAGGTGAGTTTTGAGCACTCGCGGGGCTGGATTTGGATTTGACTGCGTGGGCAACTTGGAGCTGGATGTAGTACATGCTCGTTGGATATTTCTAATGGGGTGACTGATATCTACAGCGCGAGCAACTACATGCTTGCTGTTGCAGGGGTGACTGATATTCTACATCAGGTGAGCTCCGGTGTGTGTGTGTGTGTGTGTGTGTGTGTGTGTGTGTGTGTGTGTGTGTGTGTGTGTGTGTGTGTGTGTGTGTGTGTGTGAGACTGTGTGAGTCTTTATGAGTCTTGGTGTAAGTGTCCTTTATCTGAGTAAATGTACTGCAAATATCTAACCCACATACATTAAACAAAAAACAATACATTTCAGTGGTACAAAGCAGTAAACACAAAAAAAAAAGAAAAGTAAAACCTATGAATACTGGCACAGTGGATTAAATGCAATAACTAAAATTGAAGAGGGATAAAGTTGCAAAGATTATGGTAATGAAGGAAAGGATTGCCCTAATTAAACGAAAGTGGAATACGTCAAATACAAATCCGTCGACACGTAAACAGCGAAACTAACTAACTAACTAACGAAATGCGGAAACATCGAACGCACTTAATAGCAAAATTGGAAATGTCGAATAGTCATAGATGGCCCATCTGCGGTATAACTCCGTAAGGTAAGTGTGCGATAGTTACAGATCTTAGGGTTAGGGTGCAGGTTAAGGTAAGTGCATAGATAGGTAATGTATGTAAGGTTTAGTGTAGGGTTTTGTTAAGTGTATGTGTGTAGAATATTTACTTTGTGTGGGTATAGTTCTATAGGGTAAGTGTGTGGTAGTTACGGACCTTAGGGTTAGGGAGGGGGTAAGGGTAGTGCATAGATAGTTGTGTATTTGGGGTTTAGTGTAGGGTTACAAGTGGGGTTTTGGTGCTTTAATTTAGGGTTAGTAGTTGGGTTTTGGTTAGTGTATGTATGTGTTTTTTGTTGTTGTGTTTGCGTAGGTAGTATGTTACGGGCAGTGGGGTTGGCCGACTATTCTGGTTTCGATGTTTAAATTTCGCGGTTTTGCATGTTCGATTTTATTGCGTTTCGTTGTTTATGTGAAGACAGATTCATATTCGACGAATTCTGCTTTCGTTTAATTAAAGTAGACCCCTGAAAATATGATGCTGTAGGTAAAGAGATGTGGAATATTAAGAATAGGAGCCATGTATCAGGTATGCCAGAAGTTAGACATAGTTGTAAGGGCTTCCTACTTTAAAACATTCCTTGAGGATTATCTCTGATTTGGAAAAGTTAGATCAGACAGAAGAATACTATCAGGCAACTCATTCTCTAGCAGGAAAATAGAATGTGAGTGACCCTGAAGGTGGAAAAGGAGGAAAGCTAGGTAAGAAATGCAGAAGTTGTCAGCCAAAGGAATAGTGGAGCAAGCATGGAAATTGTACACAAAACTACATCAGGAAAGATGGGTGGGGCTCTAATGGACAGTCAACGTATGCATCCAGAACGATTTAAAGTTATAAGGAAAGCAAATACTGAATCTGTAGGACACTCCAGAGAAAACAATGTCTCTTAGTAGGTATTCCTTGTAGACTGGATGCCAGATGATGCACAACAGAAGAAAGGCACTGTCTCTTGGAGTATCCAATACCTGAAGGCAAGCTCTCCTTTTACATTTTTCCCTTCAGATATATGGTCCCATGTGCTGGTTTGGGGTCTCACCCGCCCATGCTACCCCAATACCAATTGTGCTAGTAGTACACTAGATACATGTATGTAAACATTTGATTGTGTTTTTGCATTAAATGGCACAGCTGGCAAAAGTACAAATTACATGTATTTTCAAACAATCGTTAAGAAACTACTTTCTGTGTTTCTGATCAGCACAAAGTCCCATGTTATTTTTCAGAAGTTTCACTGATTAATAAGTAGCAAAGAGACACAAAATTATTTCTTAGAGTTTTCTAAAATTAATTTTTTTCTTTAACATTTTTGCCTTTTTACGACAATAGCATGATTTGGTCTTAAATTGCAAAGTTAAGTTTGAGCCATATGACTTTGGATTGCTTTGTTTGCAGTTCTGTTTAAATAACTGTCTGGGATTCACATGTAGGGCTGGATTCAGAAAGCACCCACAAAAAAATCCTCACACACTTGCACACACTCACAGAAACACTTAATGACGCACCCATGCATGCACCAACTCACACTCACACACACACACACACACACACACACACACACACACACACACACACACACACACACACACACACACATATATCAAGTCAGCATCATCCATACCTCTACAGACACACATACACACACACACACACACACACACACACACACACACACACACACACACACACACACACACACACACACACACACACACACACACACAGCTCTGCTATATTTACAGGTATTTACTAGTGCCATGACTACTGGCATAGAAGTGAATGGGTGAACAACTTCAAAAGATGGCATTCACGTTTTTCTCCAAGTAACAATTTTAACTTGACAGAGCAATTCTCAGATTACTCTTCTGAGTTAGTCAGGATCCATTGCCATTAACAGGAGATAGCGTATGACTAATACCATCGACAATAATGGGGGATAGCATATGACTAATGCTGCCACCATTAATGGCGGATAGCACAGACTAATTATCTTAAACTGCTCCCCAGACTGCTGCATTAGCAGGTGGCTTCCCCATTTAGAACGCTGTCTGCACTATACCTATTCAGAGGGCATGATACAGCATTTGTTTGTGTTTGCGTTAGTCTACAATTGTCCGGCTGTGTCTGTGCCAGTGAAATGCTGTCATGGCTTAGTGGTTCAGTACTGTGACTATAGTGCACAGTATCCTGAGTTCATGCCCTGTCACTGCTCTTTATTTTCCTGCTGGGCAGACCAGACTGCTTAAGGAACAGTAAAGCAGGTGTGAGTGTGTTTACCTGACTTTGCTCAACTTTGCCCAATCTTGACCGACTTTGCCCAACATTGCCCAACATTGCTCAACGTTGCCTGATGTTGCACTAGTTACCGCGGTGTGCAGCTCCATGCAATTGTGTTTAAATATGCTAAATAGTGGTAAAATGTGCTTAACAGTGCTTTATATTGCTTAAAATAGGGCAATCATGCCTCAGGTGGTGCTGCAGGGCTGCCTATGTCGGATGCACATAGTACACTCCCTATACATGTTTGAAAACAGGTAGTGTCAAGTTAGGCATCCCTTTTATTGTATGTGTGAGTCAGAGAGAGGTGTCATTTCCAGGGTTCCTACTGAGTCAGTGTATGTGCTATGTATTGCCTCTTTGCCAAGGCCAAGGCATACTGGGCATACCTCCTTCTGCCTACTGGGACAGGCTCAGATTGTTTCTCCTCCAAGTCACACTGTGCCTGTGCGGGCCTTGGCAATGGTGGGGGGCTGTTTGGCCGTGCCCCATGCTGTTCCTGCTGCAGCTGTTTTCACAGGATCATATTGTGTAGCATGGCACATACCATGACAATTTGGGTACATGTAGTTGGTGAGTACTGCAAGGCTCCACCAGATGTGTCCAGGCACCAGAACCATGACTTGAGCATCCCAAACACATGCTCAATAATGTTTCTTGTTTGCGCTTGTGCCTCATTATGGAGTTCTTGTTCAGGTGTGTGTGCATTTCTGATGTGTGTCATCAGCCATGGCTCTAGTGCGTATCCAGCATCCCCCACTAGGTGACCATCAGTGATGTCCCCATTGGCAAATCTCTGGTACAGCTGCGTCAGATGCCAGATGTGGGAATCGTGATAGCTTCCAGGGCAGCCAGCACACACATTCATTATTATGCTCTGGGCATCGCACACGACCCGGCAGTTGATGGAGGGGAAGCCCTTGCGGTTGATGTAGTCCCTACCCCGCTCACTGGGTGGTGCTTTGATGTTTATGTGCGTGCAGTGTATTGCATCCACTACCTCAGGGTATTCTGCTATTTGATGGAAAAGATGCATATTGTTGGCCAATGCCTCACGGGAATTAGGGAAATATACGTGGTCACTGACATGTGCTGACATGGCGTCCAGGAACTGGTGCAGTACCCTGGATACTGATGCCTGTGAAACCCCCATCATATCACCAGTTGGTCTCTGGAAGGTACCTGTAGCTAGTATTCATAGGCCAACACATACCTTGGTATCCACTGGGATGTGTTCCCCTCTGTTGGTTCTGTGTATAAGGCGTGGTCGGCACAGCTCAACAATTTGCTGCAAGAAGTATCTGTCCACTCTATAGTACTCCACTATCTCCAGCTCATGTAGCTTCTGGTAGGTTACCCTGGGTCTGTACACTCTTCTCCATCTCCTCACTGTGGGTTGCTCAGCAGCATTCACAGCATCACCACCCTCAGCATCTTGCACATGTTGGCAATGTTGGCAAGTTGTGCTGAAAGTAATTTCTTTTGGGGGGGGGTATCCCACTTCTTTAAGTTGGTGCGAAGGTGGAATTGGTATATATAACTTTGGGGTGAAGATGATATGCCCCCCTGCAAAAACACTTAAAAGAGTGTTTTGGGCAGGATTTTCTTTTTGGTGAATGTAGTTTGGGGATTCCAATCCTTGGTGTATTCTCTTTCATCCACTTGTAGTGGAAGCCACATTTCAGCATAGACACCTGGTCAAAGCTTATTGGTTGTAGTAATACAACTTGCCAATGTGAGGTTATTTTATTTGCATTTTATTTTGTTTTACATTTGTTAGCCAGGTAAGTGGCCTTTTCCAGCCACAACCCAGGCCATATGCTAAAAAAGCACAGTGCATTGCAGTACATATTAATGGATGCTTTATGGCATTATAAAACAGTGGCAGAAATATCAATACATGACAGTTGAACATCCATAAATTAAAATATTGCATAGAACATGGGTTGCAGATAAATTTCAGAAAGGAAAATTGTGTCAGATACACAAAGCTGAATTAGCAGCATAGCTGTTGGAGATTGTTATTGTATATATAAATAGATGGAAATGTATGTATTTGGTGATATACTGGTCATGAGACAAATGCAGCTGTTTAAAAGAGTCACCTTCTACAGTATACAAGTCAGTGGGTAAAACAGTGCCAGCATAGCAAATACCTAGACACTCAAACACTGGTTTGTTATACCCAGTACTTCCTGGAGCCAAAATGTAATGAATTTTGTGGTTTTGTCTTTAAATGTTTTTAAATGCTGGCTAATATTGCTTTTCTAAAAAGAGCATGCATAGTAATTATTATGTTATAAAAGCAATTTAGCTAGTATACAGTCATAGATTAAAACAGACTGTCCTTTACAGATGAAATCCTAAGATTAAAGCTGTACACCAGTCAGACTGAACCATATAAGCGTATAACACAAGGTTAGCCATGGCCGGTAGCATTGTATTGTGTGCCTTTCCATATAGATGACAGAGTGGATAGAGATGGTATTCTGAATTTGATTGCTCTGTGAATCTGTATTTGTATGTGGAAAGTAATTCTGGTACATATCTGCCTGACTTCCTTTGGGAAGTAACTTGAAATAATTAAACTACTGCTATTGCAGTTGAATGATTGGTGTTTTTTTGAGCCACTTTCAGACCAGGAACCATCTCTACAGCACTCAGTAGTTTTACATGCACTAATCTTGGTGGTGAACCTTTTTAGGTGAGGGACTCAAAACCCTTTGCACGCCATCTATAATGTAAGCATTTGAGGATTTGGGAAGTGTAGCTAATGCAAGAAAAATGCTCTTGTGTTGCTACAGCAAGTTTATCTGGTACAATATTCACACTCATGGTACTTACTGTAATGTTACACAACCTTCTACATCCAACACTGACAGTTTAACATATTCAGTTATTTCTCTCTGGTGTGCACCTGAGAAAATAATATATTTTCACAGCCTTTCAAAGCAGAAATTCTCCCTTCTGTCTCAACAAATCAGGAAGTTACATCTGATTATAAAGATTGCAAAGAAGAAACTATTGGGATAGTTTCTCTTTTGATAATTTCTACAGCAATCATAGCAATTTCTCAATGAAAAATCAAGGTGTCATTTTTAAATTTTTAATAAAATGTTTTAAGCAACTACAAAAAAAAGAAAAAATATTGAGGTATTATTTATTAATTTATTTATGTATTTATTAATATTACATTTGTTGCACAGGATAGTCTGGCTGGGGGGTGATAGCCCCTTTTCAGTAGAGTCTTGGGGTGAAAAACCTCCAGGGTACAATAAGACAAAGATAAAATGCAAGGCAAAATACATATTAAAATAACAACCAGAGATTCATTACATCATAGCATATCAATGAGTGCCCTCCCACCTAGAACAAGCACAGTCACCCAAGTCACTAATCAAACTCAGGTCGGTTGGATTGCAGAGCTTTATTTGTCTATGCCACTGGAGCAGCTACTAGAAAAAACATATTATTACAAAGGAACAATGTGTACAAGGAGCAAAGTGGGTAATCAGGTTGAGAAGAAATTGTATTAGTAGTTAGATCCATATTACTAGACTTATTGGAAGTTTCAGTTAGACAGTTTTGGATAGCAATAATGCTAATTGTTACCATCCCCAGCAGACATTTTCTCTATAGTTGAATAATCAAAAGGAAAATACATTTCTGATGTTTGCCTTTTGTTTATTTTATTTTCAGGTGAGTAAAGAACAGAGTACAGCTAATGAGTAAGCTTGGCCTTGAGAAACTCCAGTGGTGTGTTAACTCTTTTTGCCTTAGCCATTGCTGGCTGCAGAGATGGTAAACAATTGCCCAGAAATGCTTGCTAGTATTACTTTTCAATGTGCAACAGTAATGGTACACTTGCCCGGCTTCAATAGCAAAACGCTTTATTTAAATCAAAGCAGAATCACTACTGCAAAAGTCGACAACTATATATGGCTTATGAGTTGCAATATGAGCATGTAAACTGTTACAGGTATAGCTTGAATGTTATAAAATAGCAGTCACTTAGTGTTGTTAACCTTTAAATTGGTATTTTAACTGTTTTGCCATGTTATAGGATTCCTACTTTTTACAGGTTTACAACAAAGTCCAAACTTGACAAAACAGGTCTATGCTGTACCACCCCATATCAAAAAGTTACAGGATTCCTGGATTAGATGTAGTTCTCTGTTACCTTGCTTGCAGTGAAGTTAAAAAGTTTTGAGTTTAAAAGTGCCAATCCATTTGAAACTACTCTCAGTGGTGTGCATTTGATGTTTAAAGTGTGACTTTATGGTCCCTTCTTCCCTACTCCTAATGACTTTGATGACAACTGAAAACTACATATTTTTGGCAGAAACAAGAGTAAGCAACGTAGAATTTATATGTTTAAGTAACTTAGAGGTATTAAGAAGTCTATATTTTTGCCTTGGTCTATTTCACAATCTCTGTCTTTACTATTATATCTTGTGTTGTATACCAAACATTTTTAGTTGGCATACTATGTTATATAGTGACTGCCATGCCTCCATTTATACAAGTGCCTGAATGATCTTTATCTTTCTTTATTTTTTTATCTTTATGCATCTTGTCACCTGCATGCATGTACATGCTATTTCTATTGTAGTGCCTGAATATTTTCACACTATATTCTGTTTAGTGTCTTGTGATTTAATACTGCCTGGCAGCTCTGGACACATTCTCTTTGGCTTGTGTTTAAAAATTAGCTTCCATACCTCTCAACCCCTCAGTGCAAGAAATCTGGAAAACAACAGAAATAATGGGGGGGGGGGGCAAAGGCCCACAAATAGGGACAGGTTTTAAATATTGCTCCTATAAAGTTAGAAAGTAACTAGTATAACAAGTTTTGAATTATTATGTATTTTCAGAAGGATATGAAGTCTGAAACTCAAATATCTGTCATTATTATAAAATCACAAATTTTATGAGGAACAGACCAAAAATATGAAGCACAAATCTGGACATTCTGTAAAAATCTGGATAGTTTAGAAGTATGCTCATCACCATATTAATAAGTTGGACTTAGCGATTTAATGGGTTACATCATGGATGCAGTCCATCAGGATGCTCATTGCTTTATCAGATGTACTTCACTTCACATGCAACTTGCATTTGACATTTTTTGAGAAATCAAGCTAGCATTACATTACACTGTTCACCCTGATTCCCTAATTGCAAGTAAGATAAAGCTTTCTGAAATACCTACCCCCTGTACTAACTGTCACAAAAGACTATTAAACTGCTTTTAAGCTTCATATCACTGCAGACGAAAACAGGTGAACTTCAGTATGTAAATTTGCATTAATTGTAACAGACTTTTGCATACCCAGTATGACAGAAGTTTTAGCAGTTTTAAGATTCAATTCTTATTCAATGAAGCAATAATGACTTTGTTGTGTAATGACCAAGAAAATACTGATTTTTGTAATATAGATTTAAACTTTTCATTTGAATTCTGGATCCATACATTTGAGTTATTGTTTTGTGCCTTATGTTCACATATCATATTTCAGAGTATTAAAATTGTTAATCATAAATACCTTATTAATATGTTTCTTAAAAGCAGTGCATTTCTGATTATTTCCTTACATGTTTCTTCTTTAGGGCAGCAAGAGTCAGCCAAACAAGAACCACATTTTAAGAGTTATTACAGTTTCTCTGGCCTTTAAATGTAAGTGTATACCTGGAAGGAGACCAACTTCAAACTCTTAAAAACCAGAAAGGAATTTATTTCTGTCTGCAAAGATAATACTGCCATAATTTTTATTCCTCCCAACACTCCTGTAGACATTCTTATGCAGTGCATCATGTGGAAAGAAACTAAATCTAAATACCAGAGAAAGTCTGGAATATTCTGTCAGACAATAGAAAACTAAAAATTTCTATGATATACAAAGCTTACAGAAACTATGTGAATGTGTGTGTGTGTGTGTGTGTGTGTGTGTGTGTGTGTGTGTGTGTGTGTGTGTGTGTATGTGTGTGTGTGTGTGTGTGTGTATGTGTATGTGTGTGTGTGCGCGTGCGTGTGTGTGTGTGTGTGTGTGTGTGTGTGTGTGTGTGTGTGCGTGTGTGTGTGTGTGTGTGTGTGTGTGTGTGTGTGTGTGTGTGTGTGTGTGTGTGTGTGTATGTGTGTGTGTGTGTGTGTGTGTGTGTGTGTGTGTGTGTGTAGTGGTAGTGGTGGGGTATCTGTATATACATCTAATTCTGTAAGATACTTTTTAAATGTTGCATAGTCTATGAGTCTGTAATCCCTTCTGCTAAAGTCCTAGAAACTCATTTCAAGCTGTACCGAAAGATTTTGCGACAAACCCCTCTTTTTGTACCCAGTTACTTCTTGGTAGCCACCACCTCAAGAATGTCGTGAATTGTTGAAGTGCTTTGCAATGATTTCTTAGCAGTGGTTGATGTTTTTATGTCGGTCATTAAATATGTTAAATCCACAAAAACGACCAAAAACAAGTAAAAAGGAACAAAACAGCACGCCAGTAAATCTTTTCAAAAGTTTACTATCCAAAACGTATTCCACTTGACTTAAAGTGCTTTTTGTTTGCACTGAAGCAAACTTCATCAGAAGTCAAGCTCTACAAAACAAACACAATTTAAAAATACTAAATACAATGACGTATCTATTACACATAAAGGCACTGTTTAAGTTAAAGGTACAGACACTTACCCCTATATGTAGTGAATTTAAAAGGACAACAATAATCTAACGAAAACATTTAACTCAGATAAAATGTTTTACGTTCATCTATGTAAAACAATACTACTTACATAAACAAAAATACATTAAATAATACGAACAATCATATTCCATCCTATATGTAACTGTGAACCTAAAAGTTATCTACTAAATAATTTAATACAATACTATATACACTAGTGATTTCATTTTTTACTACATTGAATTCAGGCCAATTTATTATATTCTTAATGGCCCAAATTTTTATTTTTCAAGACACAAGCTATAGAACATGTGTCATTCAAAACAGGTACCCTATAAGCATCTAACCTTATCTGCCATGATAGTTGCAATTCTTCCAAAAGAATTGGCATAGGACCACCTCTTACAGGAAAAACAACTTGGTCTATTGCCATATAAGAAAAACCATGACCACTATGGGCATGAGCATGTTTTGCCAGTGCGTTATCCAACTTACTTTTTATAATTGCATACTGACGTTCAAATGCTCTATTTCTCAATTTGCGTTCGTTTTTTCCGATATAAAATGCAGAGCACTGTTTACACCTCGCAAGATAAACAACAAACTTGGATTGAAAATTAAATTTAGCTCTTACCTTATATTGTCTATTTTTTACTAAGAAAGTGCTAGCTGTATCCATGTATTTACAATAAGCGCACGCTTCACATTTAAACATGCCAGTTATCTGAGATGTAGGCTGAACATCAGATTCAAGTATACGTTTCAAATTTCTACCCTTTATAAATGCCGTTTGTGGCATGTCACCTAATTTATCTAATATTACTGGTGACATTCTAAACAGCTCCCAATTCTTTTTTAATATATCAATTACCAAATGGCTATCACAACTAAAAGTTGTGATAAATTTTAACCTAGAATCACGTCCCTCACTAGGAAAGTTTTCCTCATTTTGCCCTTGTATTTCTACTTGAACTGATGGTATTAAGATTTGACTATTCCCATCACTAACAGCTTTTGCGCTCAGTATTGGGACATATATCAGATTTACTCTTTTTGATTTCACTTCATCGATCAACTTGTCTAATAAATTAGCTGGGTAGCCAAGTGCCAGAAACATTGACTTGAGACAGTCACATTCAGCAAGGAAATCACTCAGTTGTGTATTAATACGGGCTGCTCTAACCAATTGGCCCTTAACAACTGAACGTTTCTGATAGAAAAGGTGGCTACTTGAAAAATGCAAAAAATCATTTAAATACGTTGCCTTCCTATGTATACTAGCTTGAAAACAATGTGAAGATCTATTTTTCACTAGTATCATATCCAAATATGGTATTGCTTCTGTGTGGAAAGATGAAGTAAATGAAAGGAAATCTGTAGTTTGATTTAAATAATGAACTAATATGGAGCTTTCTTGAACTGAACCCTTTAATAAAATAAAAAATGTCATCCAGGAACCTCATATAATATATAATATTTTTTACTAAATCAGTATTTTTAAAAATTTATTCGGTTTCCCATTGTGCCATAACCATATTGGCAAAACTCCCCCCACAGGGTGACCCCATAGCTACACCTGATTTTTGCAAATAAAAATTCTTGACAAACATGAAGTAATTTTTTGTGAGAACTATATCTAATATCTTAACAATCAGGCTGATCTCACTATTGGAAGCACCATTTTGTTTTAACCTGATAGCTACCCAGTCAATGTTTGTAGTCTGGGGGATACTGGTGTAGAGATCTTTGAAGTCTGTAGTCAAAAAATTATTGTCATTACTATAATCCACCTTATTAAGTTCTTCCAAGAAGGACCATGAATCTCTACACACCTGTGACTCACCTGACAGATACTTTTTTAACAGACTATCAATAAACTTTGCTATAGGGTAAGTGGGTGAGTTACGGCCATCAAATAACGGTCGCATAGGTGGTTTTTCTAGGCACTTGTGTAACTTAGGGATACCGAACATGTACGGATAACGTGGGTACGGTACTGATAAATAATTCAAAACTTTCTGGTCTATCCTACCTTCAGTAAATAGGTCCTTGATGCACATATCTATTAACTGATAGGCTCTGTTCACTTCAGAATGAGAACTAATTTGATACGCAGGTGTATCAAGCAGTGACTCCATCCGTAAAGTATAATCACTGATGTCAAAAATGGCAATTCCACCTCTTTTGTCCAGCTTACATACCCTTACTTTCTGTGATTTAATAAAATCTAGAATCTCCCTTTCTTCACTGGTGATATTAGATTTAAGCCCCTTCCTTCCTCTGAAGTGGGGAATTTGTCTAATATCCAGTTCACATATCTGCTCAAACATTTGCAAGATGGGATTTAAAGGGAGGGTTAAACGTACTTGGGACAAAAAAGTGGTTAACATTGCAAGATGTAGTTGCATGGTTTCCCATTAAAAGGAACAAATTTAACTTTTTAACAAAAAGTTTAATGTCAATTATTGTTTTGACAAGATCTAATTTTTGAGATGGCACAAAGGTGTACCCTTTTGCTAACAGGTTAGCAATATCTGTTGTAATTATAGTGGAAGAATAATTGTAAACTGTAAAGTCACCTTTTTGATTAAGCACTGTTGTGGGGACCATCATATCTTCCTCCACTATAGAACTCTCACTACCTTCTTCTTCATAAAATGTTGAACTATAAGTGGAGTTCGTAAAGACAACAAATTGGTGTTCACATGATTCACAGTGTTATTTCCTCCACTTCCTGTTCCTGTTGTTCCGCCTGTTGTTCTGAGGGTAGTACCTCTGTTTCAGCTTTGCTCCTGTTTGGTTGCCCTCTTGAAAATCCTGGTTATGGGATTGATTAGCCTGAGGCTGTGGGTTACTAGCTGTTTTAGAAGCTTTTAGTAGTCTTTCACTTCATCTAACAACTGTTTCCTTATTAACAACATGCCCATAATTTTCAACATGATCGTCTTCGGTTAGGGACACATCAGCTCCAGAAAGTTCATGGTTCAAATTAAATTTCACTGCACTGTTACTGGTGCATGTATTACTAGATGCTGGAACATTATTGATAGTGTTTGATTTAGTCCATACTTGGGCCACAGATGGTTTAGGGTAGGCTAAACCCTGTTCATATGCTTTAAGATCTCTTTTTAGCTTCCTAATTTTATTTTTATTTAGTTTAGCCATGTGTTCGTCAATGCTAGAAAAGATTTGCCCATATTCAAATTTGTACCACTCAAAGTTGAAGTTATTTTTGATTTTTACATCCAAGTCTGTTATAGTCATGGTTAAGTTATCCACCCATATATTATAATGTTTGGTGATGGTCTCCAACAGCTCAAGGCCATGCCGGTCAAATAATTTAATCAAGTCTAAGTGAAATGGAGAACCGTCCTTGATTCAGCTGGCCATTCATTAAGCTGTTGTGACTGTTCATTAGGTTGTAACGGCCGTTCATTTGATTGTAACACTTGACCGGAATGGGGTACAGAATCCAGAATGGCCGTAAATCCTATTGGAACAACAATGGACTGTTCTAAAAACGGTCAACTTTATTTGCAACAACGGATGTTGCCTACACAAGTTTCGAGTAATGTGACCAGTTCTACAGGCAGTAATACCATGCCAGTAGTACAAAACAACATCATTCCCTTGCAGCTTATTGGATCACCTTCTGGTAAATCTCTGGAATGTTGGTTATCGGACAATTTTCTCTAACTGGTTTGTCCAATACGAGGAGGTTGAGTGATTCGGCTGAAGGAGGTAATAATGTAATATCTACACTAGTGTCTGACTTAAAATTGTTTGACTCATATTTGCTCAAAGTTAAAAAAACTTCAACTTGAAATTGCGTACTTTAATGAGTGTTTAAAGTCTAAGATAGTACCTAAGGGTTTAAGATGTCACCACTTTCCAACTGGTTTGGAAGACAGTTCTCCATTTCACTTAGACTTGATTAAATTATTTGACCGGCATGGCCTGGAGCTGTTGGAGACCATCACCAAACATTATAATATGTGGGTGGATACCTTAACCAAGACTATAATAGACTTGGATGTAAAAATCAAAAATGACTTTAACTTTGAGCGGTACAAATTTGAATATGGGCGAATCTTTTCTAGCATCGACGACCACATGGCTAAACTAAATCAAAATAAAATTAGGAAGCTAAAAAGAGATCTTAAAGCATATGAACAGGGTTTAGCCTACCCTAAACCATCTGTGGCCCAAGTATGGACTAAATTAAACACTATCAATAATGTTCCAGCATCTAGTAATACATGCACCAGTAACAGTGCAGTGAACTTTAATTTGAACCATGAACTTTCTGGAGTTGATGTGTCCCTATCCAAAGACGATCATGTTGAAAATTCTGGGCATGTTGTTAATAATAAGGAAACAGTTGTTAGACGAAGTGAAGGACTACTAAAAGCTTCTAAAACAGCTAGTAACCCACAGCCTCAGGCTAATCAATCCCATAACCAGGTTTTAAGAAGGCAACCGAACAGGAGCAAGGCTGAAACAGAGGTACTACCCACAGAACAACAGGCGGAACAACAGGAACAGGAGGTGGAGGAAATAACACTGTGTGAATCATGTGAACACCAATTTGGTGTTTTTATGAACTCCACTTATAGTTCAACATTTTATGAAGAAGAAGGTAGTGAGAGTTCTATATTGGAGGAAGATGTGATGGTCCCCACAACAGTGCTTAATCAAATAGGTGACTTTACAGTTTACAATTATTCTTCCACTATAATTACAACAGATATTGCTAACCTGTTAGCAAAAGGGTACACCTTTGTGCCATCTCAAAAATTAGATCTTGTCAAAACAATAATTGACATTAAACTTTTTCTTAAAGTTAAATTTGTTCCTTTTAATGGGAAACCATGCAACTACATGTTGCAATGTTAACCACCTTTTTGTCCCAAGTGCGTTTCACCCCCCTTTAAATCCCATCTTGCAAATGTTTAAGCAGATATGTGAACTGGATATTAGACAAATTCCCCACTTCAGAGGAAGGAAGGGGCTTAAATCTAATATCACCAGTGAAGAAAAGGAGATTCTGGATTTTATTAAATTACAGAAAATAAGGGTATGTAAGCTGGACAAAGGAGGTGGAATTGCCATTTTTGACATCAGTGATTATACTTTACGGATGGAGTCACTGCTTGATACACCTGCATATCAAATTAATTCTCATTCTGAAGTGAACAGAGCCTATCAGTTAATAGATATGTGCATCAAGGACCTATTTATTGAAGGTAGGATAGACCAGAAAGTTTTGAATTATTTATCAGTACCGTACCCACGTTATCCGTACATGTTCGTTATCTCTAAGTTACACAAGTGCCTAGAAAAACCATCTATGCGACCGTTAGTTGACGGCCATAACTCACCCACTTACCCTATAGCAAAGTTTATTGATAGTTTGTGAAAAATGTATCTGTCAGGTGAGTCACAGGTGTGTAGAGGTTCATGGTCCTTCTTGGAAGAACTTAATAAGGTGGATTATAGTGATGACTATAATTTTTTGACTATAGATGTCAAAGATCTCTACACCTGTATCCCCCAGACTACAGGCATTGACTGGGTAGCTATCAGGATAAAACAAAATGGTGCTTCCAATAGTGAGATCAGCCTGATTGTTGAGCTATTAGATATAGTTCTCACAAAAAATTACTTCATGTTTGTCAAGAATTTTTATTTGCAAAAATCAGGTGTAGCTATGGGGTCACCCTGTGGGGGGAGTTTTGCCAATATGGTTATGGCAGAATGGGAAACCAAATACATTTTTAAAAATACTGATTTAGTAAAAAATATTATATATTATACGAGATTCCTGGATGACATTTTTATTTTATTAAAGGGTTCAGTTCAAGAAAGCTCCATATTAGTTCATTATTTAAATCAAACTACAGATTTCCTTTCATTTACTTCATCTTTCCACACAGAAGCAATACCATATTTGGATATGCTACTAGTTAAAAATAGATCTTCACATTGTTTTCAAGCTAGTATACATAGAAAGGCAATGTATTCAAATGATTTTTTGCATTTTTCAAGTAGCCACCTTTTCTATCAGAAACGCTCAGTTGTTAAGGGCCAATTGGTTAGAGCAGCCCTTATTAATACACAACTGAGTGATTTCCTTGCTGAATGTGACTGTCTCAAGTCAATGTTTCTGGCACGTGGCTACCCAGCTAATTTATTAGACAAGTTGATCGATGAAGTGAAATCAAAAAGAGTAAATCTGATATATGACCCAATACTGAGCGTAAAAGCTGTTAGTGATGGGAATAGTCAAACCTTAATACCATCAGTTCAAGTAGAAATACAAGGGCAAAATGAGGAAAACTTTCCTAGTGAGGGACGTGATTCTAGGTTAAAATTCATCACAGCTTTTAGCTGTGATAGCCATTTGGTAATTGATATATTAAAAAAGAATTGGGAGCTGTTTAGAATGTCACCAGTAATATTAGATAAATTAGGTGACATGCCACAAACGGCGTTTAGAAAGGGTAGAAATTTGAAAAGTATACTTGAATCTGATGTTCAGCCTACATCTCAGATAACTGGCATGTTTAAATGTGAAGCGTGCGCTTATTGTAAATACATGGATACAGCTATCACTTTCTTAGTAAAAAATAGACAATATAAGGTAAGAGCTAAATTTAATTGTCAATCCAAGTTTGTTGTTTATCTTGCGAGGTGTAAACAGTGCTCTGCGTTTTATATCAGAAAAAACTAACGCAAATTGAGAACTAGAGTATATGAACATCAGTATGCAATTATAAAAAGTAAGTTGGATAACGCACTGGCAAAACATGTTCATGCCCATAGTGGTCATGGTTTTTCTTATATGGCAATAGACCAAGTAGTTTTTCCTATAAGAGGTGGTCCTATGCCAATTCGTTTGGAAGAATTGGAACTATCATGGCAGATAAAGTTAGATGCTTATAGGGTACCTGGTTTGAATGACACGTGTTTTATAACTTGTGTCTTGAAAAATAAAAATTTGAGCCGTTAAGAATATAATAAATTGGTCCGAATTCAATGTAGTAAAAAATGAAATCACTAGTGTATATAGTATTGTATTAAATTATTTAGTAGATAGTTTTTAGGTTCACAGTTACATATAGGATGGAATATGATTGTTCGTATTATTTAATGTATTTTTGTTTGAGTAAGTAGTATTGTTTTACATAGATGAATGTAAAACATTTTATCTGAGTTAAATGTTTTTGGTAGATTATCATTGTCCTTTTAAATTCACTACACATAGGGGTAAGTGTCTGTACCTTTAACTTAAACAGTGCCTTTATGTGTAATAGATACGTTATTGTATTTAGTATTTTTAAATTTGTTTGTTTTATAGAGCTTGACTTCTGATGAAGTTTGCTTCAGTGCAAACGAAAAGCGCTTTAAGTCAAGTGAAATACGTTTTGGATAGTAAACTTTTGAAAAGATTTACTGGCGTGCTGTTTTGTTCCTTTTTACTTGTTTTCAGTCATTAAATACTTAGAGGTACCTTACAATGGCTATAGACCACGACATTTTTCATGGCCTTATGCCTGTCTACACTTTTCCTCATCCTGATGTTAGTTGTAACATCAGAGAAGTAAATGCCAAAGAGTAGTGGTTATAGGACTGATTCCTAGGAGACACCACTGGTTAATACTCTTTTTGAAGAGAGCATGTCTCCCATACTAATAGGTTGGGTTCTGTCCACTATACAGCAGGAAACATAGGGGTTTGCATTTAGTTTGATTAACCTTATCAGTAATTCCATAATGTGAGATAGTATCAAAGGCTTTGGCCATATTCTGATGGGCAGTGTGATCCAATTTGCCTGAGTATAATGTATCAGTGGAAAAGTCCAGCAGGTTTGGGATGCAGGATCAGCCTCTAACAGACCCAAACTGGCTTGAGTCCAGGGATTGAAACTCATCTATTTCCTTGTTAATAAGGTCTATAATGATTCATTGCATTATTTTCCAGACAAGACTGGTGAGGTTTTAGGTCTACAGTTTCCTGGATTAGTAAAGTAATTCTCAGTGTGGCTATCAAGCTTTACCCCAACACCAGAGCAAATTTCTTCATATCAGTATCTCCAACACATGACAAGTTGGCTATACTCAGAAATCAAATCATAAACCTCTCTATTTATGCATTATATTATGTCTGTGTGTATGTGTGAGTTGGTCTGTTACAAAGGTTTCACTCTCAGCTTCCCTGCTCATAAAAAAATCTAAATGTATTCCTGACATTGTTGAATGTCATTATTCGGTTTCTCAGTGTGAGACATAAAAGTTCCAAAGCTTAACTAAGCATTACAGCAGAGTTGTCACAAATCACTTATCCTTCAAAAAAATATTTAGGCCTCTTCACTTATATAGTGGTTATTATAGACACAAAATGGAATTAAGGTTCAGACATTTGAATGACACAATGACGTATAACTCATGTATGCCTTATTGCATGATGGCATGGCTTGATGCTGTGTTCTCAAATTCATAAAAGTTGCAGCACCATCCTTATTGCACCAGAAAATGACATGTAAGGAATCAATGCCTATTGCACCATCCAATGTATTAAAGCATAGTACAATACAAATCAGAATCCTTTGATGCTACATCCTTACTTTACTGAGCTAAAGATGGAGGGGTCACTGAGATGGTATCTACCTAGCCTCAACTCATGAGCAGGACAGTGTTTCACTGTAAGATATCTTACATCTCTAGGGTCTGGGATTCAATTCTTTCCTTCTTTCACTGTATATATGGAATATGTATGCTATCGCCATATGTAAATGGGTTTTCACTGGCATTCTAGTTTTCTCTTAAAGACATGCTGCTGGTTAGATAGAAAGATAGATAGATTAGATAGATAGATAGATAGATAGATAGATAGATAGATAGATAGATAGATAGATAGAGAGAGAGAGAGATAGATAGCTAGGAAGAAAAATAGCTATAGCTATAGTAGCTACCCTTTTCCTTGTGACACTGGTCATAGTCCACAGAGCCCATGGACTAGGTCAGTTAATAAGTAATACATCATACTTTTATGGCAAACAGCATGGCATGTACCCTCCGGGTATAAGATGACTTTTTTCTGCAACTTGACCATTAGCTTCCTTGTTATATTCATTTTTTGGGGGGGGGGTGCCCCTGACCACAAAGTATTTCCTCACTTGCGGGATCCGTTACCTACCTTTCTGCTATACATACTACCTTGTGTTCTACCAGGTCCTACTACATTGTACTCTGAATGTGGTGTCATAGAAATATGGCACTGAGTAAAATACTTGCATATTTTGCATACTAATAAAAAGCATCTGAATTTCAGGGCTACTGTTCAGTGGAGAAAATATGGTGAAACATAGTATCCAGAGACACAATGATAGGTCTTATTTCATTGTGAAGCACATATAAGAGAGTTGATGATTGTGAGGAGGAGGCCGATAGTGATAATGATAAATATGTAGTTCAATAACCTTAGTTTTTCTCTCTTTAGAAGCAGTACAGGTATTTATTTATACACACTGATTACTTTCTGTCCCAGACTGTGAGTTTATTTTCTACTATCACCTACTTAAAACTTAACAGAAGCATATCTCATCCTCTATACACCTTCAGTCAAAGTTAGATTACAAAATAATCATGAAACTTTGGATAAATGAAAAGGGATTAATAGAAGGTGGATGAACACATCCAGAATTATACTAACTTTTAAAAAAACTGAAATAACAAGGAATGGGAAATGCCCTGAATAAGGGATGAGGAGAAAAGGATAGGAAAGAGCAGTAATGATCGGAGAGGTGCACAGATGTTGGGGTTACACTGTGGCTTAGAGAAGTAAAAGGCTTATGTGGACTCTGTAGGGAGCCACATTTCCTTCAGCATGATATTACATGACTGCGATAAATACTGATGCAAAGGTGCAAAATGTAGGAAGAAATGTAGCTAGAGCAAAATTCAGTAGCAGTAGTAGCAGTGGTAACGCAAGGCAGTAAACAGGACTACAAGAGGTTGATATAACTTATGATTACACACTAGAAACTCAGAGGCTATTAAGAATAGAGGAATAAGGGTTAATGGATATGGTATGGATTTCATATAGAACCAAGTGCAGCAATGCACAAATGTGAAAATAAACAGAGAGAATGGAGATATAAGATTAAGACATGTAAGGAAAATGATCATAATGTGGCAATGGGGGAGAGAAAGAAGAAGAGGCTGTACTGAGTGCTGTTATGAGACAAGAAATCTTTCTTTGATGACAGGAAGAGAAGGAGGAGCTCTACAATGACAGGAAAGGGAAGAATTTTGGATGGTAGAGACTCAAAGGAGGAATCCCAAAATAACTTCTGTGCTGGAGGATGAAAAACAAGGATGAAAGCTGACAGCGGAAGGCAGAGAGTGTTAGTGGAGCAGCTGCTGTATTAATTTTCCTGTATGTGCAGGAATGCTTCTCACGTAAAAAGCATACTCAAGTTCCATGTGAAGCTTATTTCAGGAATCAGCCAAATAAAATGTGCAGGAAATGCATCAGTAAGCTTTTATTGTAACCACATTTCTATGCCCGGTGTAAACTTAACCACTGTCCATATTTCATCAGAAAACTGTTGTTCTCAAACGTCATGTATTAGCTTCACAAATATGACCATTGCTGCTCTAGTACCTTTCCACATCCCTCTCTAGGCATTACATGTTCATTGTCTGTGCCTTTCATCACAACAAGGGCATCTGTCTATCTATCTATCTATCTAGCTATCTATCTATCTATCTATCTATCTATCTATCTATCTATCTATCTTAATATCTATCTATTTATCTATCTGTCTGTCTATCTATCTATCTACACACACACACACACACACACACACACACACACACACACACACGCACATACACACCTATCTATATATTTATTTATTTATTTATTTATTCATTGAGCCTTTTCTGTCATGGCTCGGGTGCCTAAGCACACATTTTTACAACGTGTTACAATATGGTACATTACAACATGAGAATTACATCAAGGTCAGTGAGCCATTGTTACAGGCATTTAAGATTATTAGAAGTAAGGTGTGCCTTTATAATCCATTTGGGGGTGGGATTAAGACTATTTACATATTTACAATGGTGATGTTTTGCTGTTAGGGCCATAGTTTCATAGGTAAGTATTAGACAATCAGCTTGCAGACCATTTCAATCCTAGCCAAAAAACTCTTTTTAAAATTTCCTTATAGCCTCATGGAGGGCAAAACAATACAGACCAGGAGAGAATTTGAGTATGCCCATCCACTTATCCAGGTTTATCTTGAAGATGGCAAGGGTACTTCGATGCTTAAAATGTTGTGGAAGTTTGTTCCAGATGTGAGGGATATATTGGGATATGAATCTATCATGCCAACATGTCTTATTTATCTGCTGATGAAGGCTTAATTCCTTTAACCGAGTACTGATGTACCATTAGTTTTGAGAAGGAATAGGAGATCAAATAGGGATGGATTTTTCATGGCATGAAAGACTAGATATAGATCTCCATGGATCAGCCTGTAAGAGACTGAGTACAGAGGAAGGGTTGCCAGTGTCTCCTGATAACTAAGATTTCTGAGGCCACTGATTTTTTTTTTTTTTTTTAGTTATGAGTCTCCAAGGTCTCTCAAGTTGTGTGATATGTTTAGATAAATACATGCCAAAAGTTGTGTTATATTCAATAATGGGCCGGATAAGATATGAGTAAAGGGGAACTAAGGCATCTTTGGATCTAGTGGAGATGCCTTTAGAAATTAGATGGGACAGACAAAAGGTTTACTGAAATACTGTGGAGACATGATAGTCAGATGATAAGGAATTACCAACTAAAGTATCCGTATCCCATACAACAGTACCTGATTGGAGGGGTGCATCTCCTATACGGTAAATTAAACTTTTTTTGTTTTGTTTTTACCAAAATGAACTACACTACTTTTTTTACATATAATTTGAGACCATTGTCCTTGCACCAGGGCGTAGTGTGAGGGAACACTGATACACTACGGATTACCTACTCTAAAGGAAAGGAGTCTTGCTTGTATAACTTTTTTTATACTTTTTTTTCAAAGAGATTGCTTAAACAAAGATAATATACTTGCTTTCTTTTAAAGAAAGCACATATATTCTGTTTGTTTAGACATAGTGAAGTAGGCCAGTCAGGTAATGCTGACATCGCACAGTGTCTCTCAAAAGCTTCATCTTCTTTTACTGTGCATGCCCGCAGAATATTGCTTATTCTCAGCAGTCCATGGAGGGAATCTTAGCATATACCTTAGTGAAGAAAAGACAGTGGTATGTGTGTGAGCAAGCATGACTTCTACTTCTGAAGTATACTCCATAAAATAACCATTTACTCTTCACGATCCGGGTTCCACCAGAAATCAATCAGGACAATTCTGAAATGCTGCACTTTACAAAGTAGTGAAAACAAATAGCAAGCTGATGAGCAAGCTACAGCAACACATCCTTATATAATATCATTGCATGTATTGTGGTGGTAACACTGTAGCCTTCTCAGTCTTTCAAGGTGAGGTATGCCAATAACTACACTGGCATCTTTCACCACTATAGCCAGGAAAGGAGATCCTTGGGGAGTGGAACTGATCCCTTTCTCACTTAAGATTGGCATTTATAAGTATCCCTTACCACTGTCTGACATAAAATAGTGTCTGTCACCCCTACATAACTGTTCTGTCTGTTGCAGCCTCTCACCACTAGTGTAAACACAGATACCACCACACAGATTACTCTGAAAACTATGTGCTGCAGTTAAAACAGTTCAGCTGTTTGAATTTGCACTCTAATTACCTCAAAGTATCCATAAAGTCCTACAACAAATAATGTCTCGGTACAAAGAAACATACTTTGGCATCACACCAATGTGGGAAGGTAGATATGCAGCACAGAGCTTTCTGCATTTGCTCACCTGAGATCTCTCTGGCAGGGATGCCACTCGAGCTTACCCCTTTGGTAGTATCAGGCTGCTACAGCTCTGACCAGGTCTTCAGTCTATTCTGGTTATTGCAATGGGCCAGGACCCTGCAACAGAACCATAGCAAACTGCCCATTAGGAACCACAGAAGCTCTGGCAAATCCAGCTCAATGACACCATTTAGTAGTCCTCTAAAGAATGTCCAGAATGTTTAGCACAACATGCATCTGCTGCACCTCCAGCAGTCAGCCTGTCAAAAGCTAGTGTCCAATTGTGTCTGAACAGTTGAACATTAGTGGATGGTCAGTCCAATCCAGTCGAGTTATTAGGACAATCCAACTCTACTGTAAGATGACATCCACTCTATTTCACTTTGAACAAACCCCAAGATGGGCCAAGCAGATCAGTAATACATTAGGGGGTGTAGAGTCATGAAAGATGGTTTCATCCTGTATGCAATAGATTTACTCAAGCACTTCAAAGATTAGGATCACACCACCATCCCATTTAAAGATAATGCATAACTACCAAAACAACAGCTCTTTTATACTGATTTCTTATTTTTTCACTAACCAATTGCCAGTTTTCTAATACTGGAAGCTGGAGTCAGTTATTCCAGTCATACTGTACAGTGACATTTATTTTTTTTTTCTTTTACTGTAGTTACCAAAAGAATTCTGCTCCTGAAAAGAAAACCTTCCATGTGAGAGAGAATGAAAAACAAAATAACTTGGTGTTCAGATAAAATTGGATGCAGAGGTGTAGCTAGGGTGGGGCAAAGGGGGCAGCCATCCCAGGGGCAAAGTGTTAGCTGGAGTAGAACCCTCTTGATCATCAGTGCATATCAACATTTACAAATAAATGCCAATATTGCATTTACAGTCAAAACTGAAGCACTGTAGCATTCAAACTGTGCCATAAACTGTAATAGCTGCTTGCTACAAATGTAGCAAACAATTTGCTACTTTTTAAAAGGAGAAAATAACTTTTTTTAAAGATGAGGATGCTAATTCAGGGGTCACTACTGGACAGAAAAATAGCTAGGTACACCTCTGAATGCAATGCAACATAATAATTTTTATGTGTGGGGGGGTGCACTCCAGAGTATACCATGTTTCAACTGAAATAAACCAATGTCAGATCTGCTGAGTTAGTGGCAATTTAGCTTAGGTGGATATAAAATATCCCACGACACTTATCTAAAAGAGTAGAAATACTTCAAAATGTATTTAAATAAAACATATACATAGAAAACTGTGGCAGGGCTAGTCATCAGGTGGAGTAAACACTGGCTCGAGATGATTGTCGCTGTTGAAGTGACACCATGACCCCATGTGCAAAAATAGGAAAATGGGTTGAGGATGGATGAATGGATATGTAAAGAAAACACTGCATACAGAAAATAAAAACAAACTACAAGTACAGGTATACGATATCTAAAAAAGCAACAAAAAGAAGTAATGCACAAGAAAATGATACAAAATAGTTGCAGCCCAAATCTTATCACCATCCCAAGCTTTTATTCTACAATCAGTACTTTAACCTCTCCAATATAGTAGCATTATCCCAAGTTTTACTAAAGAAAACCTCCTTGCATCTGACTATCCAAACATATATTTTTTTATTTATATAAAACACTATTGGTGGTCACAGTAAGGATTATTTACTTTGCTGCCACATAACCACATGTGTGCACATATGATTATGTATAAATGTGTGTACACACACACACACACACACACACACACACACACACACACACACACACACACACACACTCAAGCATGCACACAAATATTTATACTTCAGCTCTCCTACTGCAAAGCTGACACTATACCACTGTTTTGCACCAATTTTTCATATGGTCTAAGCTGTGTTGGAACAATTGTGGGTTAGCTGAAGAATAAATAACATCTTGCAAGTCCTACTTAGAGTACTAAGTCCTATTTAGAGTACTGGGGTAGGGTGTTTGTTAAAGAAAAGGATTGCTGCAAATTACTTCCCTTTATCCTTGAACATCAGTATGACTTTAACTCATTACAGCAGAGTGATGCCCTAGTGATGTCTGTAGGTACCAAATATTGCTAGTTCATATTTGTATCAATAATTCAAAATCCATGCTGCATACAACGTATTAAAAGATTTCATCTTAAAGCTTACAAAATGGCAAACTCAACTGCATCTATAGATTACCTCTGTCTAGTACAGGTAAAATGATACTAATTGTTGTCCATATAATATTTATTTCTAATTTCATAAAGTTCATATTTTCAAAGTATCTCAACAATCAAGTAACACAGACAGGACTGCTTAACCTCATATGAAATCTCTTAGCTGGACAATATATGTGTAACTTGAGTGGTTGCTGAGATAATGTAAGTTGTTTACAAAATATTACAAACTTAATAGTTACTCCTGGGGATTCAACAAACTCTGTGTAAGCTTAGCATGAAGCTTACATGGGGTTTACATGTCAGAGCAATGAGCAGCAGTGTTAACTGCATATGCATGCCACACATAGCACTTACACAAACGCAACCGCGGTTTCATGTCCAGCAACAGTGTTGCTGGCCAGAAAAGTATGTAAAGCAACACAAACACCTGCAAAGAGGCAAATCTGTTTACCTATAGGCAAACTAGGTCTGCAGGATTGCGTGGAAAGCCATAATGGCTACCAGAGTAATATAAAGTAATGTATACAGTTTCAACACATTATATGAAAGTGTATTCAGGGCAGAGTAGTGTGAAAACCTGTTTTAGGCATACTGAATAAAAGTTTTGCCACTGATCAGCAAGGGTACATACTGTATTAGAAATAGGTATTCAAGGGAAGGTTGTGTATTGAAAAGGGACACACACATGAATTATAGGAATGAACACAGAGGAAGAGAACAGGTGAAACATGGCAATGTAAAGCAGATGAGGGCAAGTCAATATATGTATACCACAAAGATAAGACAGTTGTAGCATGAACCCTAATCCCATATCGACATGATACAGTACATACAGCTGTATACACCTTCTGTGCAGGAATAGTCATATCATCACACAGTTATTGTATATTATTTGACTGTCGCACAAAATGACATATCAATTGAGAGGACTCTTCGTGATATAAGCATCTAAACATGAACACTGGAGAGGACATTTATCAAGGCCAGTATATACAATAGGGGTAGGTGCATATTGTGAAGCTGTGCAAAATGAGTTGCCTGAATATGAATGTAATGTCGGCATAGGTCTCAGTCAAGCAGGACACATAGCAACAGTCTCATGGACAACAGAAGACAGAAGCAAGCACAATCATGGACAATATCAACATAATGCCACCATTAATCAGTGTCATTGACATAAAATATGTGGATGTGAGTGATTATAGATGGTTTTGCAAGAACACAATTGCACAGGTGTCATGATTTGTCAGTAATAAATGAGGGAAATCAAGCATACCTTCCTCAAAAATTAACATCTGTTGAAAGTGTTCCAAGGGACACTGTTACAACTGTATTTGAAATTATGAGCAATCCTGGCTAGTTGACAGGTTTGCATGGCATATATATGCCACAATACACGCTTTCACAAAAGTAACCCAAGACATCAATGTTGTCAATCAGCTATGTATTTACTGTTTGCATGACAAGAACACACATCACATATTCATCTTATATAACACCTTGAAGGGGGTTTTGCACCGTCAAGCCCTAATGGTTATGCAACAAAAAGAATACTTAGATATGGCTAATGAGATGTGTATGAGCTCATTGTGGCAAAAGTGTTTCACTTGAGTAACTCATCCCTGGAAGATGTGTTGGGGGCTACATGCAAAACGGTGCATTGTACTCAATTATTGGTGTGATGAGGGCTGAGATCAATGGAACTATAATATCCAGTAGTCACCACTGTGGGCACATGCTAGTGGATGGTCCACATACCATCTACCTGAGTACATAGTTCACATACTACTTGGTCTGTTCATAGGTGTGTGTTGTCTGTATTGTGATTAGCTTGTGTATTTGCTTTCATGGTGGAACTAATCTTCCCATGATTTTACTTCATCTACTCTGTCCCCATGGCTGTGACAGCAATCCTTTGAGTGTGTTGATACTGTATGTATTATACAAATACCACACTTGGATTCAGTAATTGCCCTCAATTTACACTCCTCCACAAAGCTGGTTAGACAAAGAATGTGTAAGTCATTTTTGATGTCTGAAACTGAAATAAGGAGCAGGAAAGGCCTTAGCACAGGGCCCTGGGGTACAGACCTGGTCACTGGACTCTAGATAGAGGTGAAGTAATACAATTTAACATATGTATCTATAATGTATGTGATCCAGTTGTCTACCCACTTGGTGACATAGGTGTTTCTGTCCACTTGAGACAGTTTCTCTGTAATACCTGACTGTGAATTTGTGCAAATGCCTTGGCCAGGTCAAGTTATGCAGGACAATAGTGTTGCCATCATGCATGCCCTTGGTGACCTTCTTGAAGACATTGAACAGATGTAACAGACATGATGTAGCCTTAAGAAATCAAACAAGGGTTTAGTACACACTTAGGATATTACCTGTGTCCTTTTAGAGAAGATCCATGACAAATCATCAGACTACCTCACAGATGAGGTGAGTCAGGATAGGTCTATAACCCAATGCATCAGGTGATGTTCTCCAAGTCAAAAGGATGCATGTTGCTGTACTCCCTTCTATGGAAACATAGGCTGTCTGGAGGCTGTGGCAAATTATTGATCCAACTTTGTCTGGTAGATCAGGTTTTAAGTCATGCTATAGGCAACCTGTGATATTGTCAGGGCCCACTGATTCTGTGTTATTAGTCACAGAGAATGCACAGATGAGCTGCCCTCCTGACATTAAAAAATAAGTAATGTTTGCATGTATACTTTGGCTGATGGCCAGGTGTGACGGGGGTGACATGTAAGACAAACTGTCATCTAGCAGATTGTCTATTTTCTCTGGTTGGCTATGTCTAGCAGCATCCACATATAGATCTGTGTTAAGTTGTATAATTCCACTTAACATTTCACATTTTTTGGAATAAATGGTTTTTGAAAAGACCTCCAACTACAACCTTGGTCATTCATCACATTCCACACACTGATACTATTCACACTGTCATATTAATTGCTCAGCATATCCTTATATGTGTTTCATGGGAAAGTTGTGTTTGAGTGGAATGATGTCATATAAGGACACGTTTCTCAGCTAGAGCGTCTTCTGTGTTGAGGCATACATGAATAGGGCATGCCTTCGTTGAAGGTTGTGTGTCAGGGCTGGTAACCCGGCACATAAAAATCTACTACCAATCATTAGCAGACCGGAGTTCCGCTGTGGCGACCCCTGACCGGGAAAAGCCGAAAGACACAAACAAACAGATCAGTTGTCTGTGGCTCATGCAGAACATTTCCTGACACAAATGCTAATAGTCATGCAATGGTGCTGCTGAACACCTCAATAATCCCTGTGAATAGCAACACAACTGCACATGCCATGAATTCCACAATGTAGAAATTAGATACAAACATGCAATACATTGTTGTGTAACGTGTATGAAACAGGACTTATGTGACCTTGTAATCAATTTATATTGATGCCTGTCACAGAACATTTAATGATGGTATGTAGACATATGGACACGTGCACATCTGTGCCATACTGCAAGTATCACTGCATTAGTGGAATATGAACTGTGTAGAAGGTTGTTCTGCCACACTACAACACATTTCCTAATAAGTCTACAATGTACATAAAAGTGTAGCAAACCATGTCAACAGTTCTCAGGAGGCATATTACTACAGCTGTTATAAAAGGAGCATGTAATAAAATGGCAGCAATGGCCATCAATACACTAGCTCATATCATAGATTGTAATTCCCTCTTGTAGGCATACTGTATATCCACACCTCAACAAGGAGCATGTCAATGACAGCAACAGTGACATGTCAAATTTTCATAGGGTCATAGGACATTTTTAAGCTAACAGCTAGCATCACTTACAATCTTAGCCATTATTATACTATTTAAAACAAACTCCTTATATCTATATGAAGGAAGATAGTTACGACTATTGTGCATATGTGTGTATTTCTTGGATTTCATTACATACTGTCACTGTCCATATGCGATATGTGAACCACACCATGACAGCATTAGCAATCATACATGCAATGGTCTGGAGATGGCTTGCAGAGGCTCACTGAAGAACTCTGCTCCATGATGTGTATATACATATTCGACATGAGGATATTATCCACTCCTCTGCAGGATGGATGTCATTTGGCCAGAGGAAAAATGTGGATGGTGGATGCATGGAGCTATGTTACTGGTTCTCCTAAGTGGTAGTGAAATGAAAAGTTATTCACAAGATCATACAATGACCAATGTACCAACAAGCACACACATAGCAGTAGACTGGGCCTGATTTGAACATTACACCTGTGTAGATATAGAAGATGAATGCCATGCAATGTAACTCTAGTCCACCACATATGTCTGACTTTAACACTGTCACATTTCACTTTATAGAGAATGATAGCATCATTGTATGCTGAGAAGAACACTTTAGTAAGAGTGTCTGACATCAATGTGTAAAACTGTCTCAAGAAGTAATATTTGGATGTGTACATACTCAGTTTGCCTGCTGTCAGATTAGAACACCTATATATCTTGGTAAAGAAGTTTGAGATTTCAGTAATTAATGTTACTGCCACAATGCAAGTTTGTCTTGAATGTTGTCAGAGTGCATGTTATACTGGAAGACTTCATCAATGTATGCTACAATAAGATGTTCTGAAGAGTGTCTGACACAGTTTTGGGCTCACATACCATTGTAAAATTGCCAACATACTGATCGCTGAATGCACAAACAAACCAGTGGACTATAGTGAAAATAGAACTCATACTTTAGTATCTACAGAGCATACTACTTGACACAAGCACCACAGCACAAGAATACCTTTCATCTTGTCTGACAAAACTTTATAGCAGATGACATCAGCAGTGTCTGGTGAGAAGAAGATTATATTAACAGTCTCTCACATGCTGGTGTAAAATGGCCTCTTGAATCTCAACCAAGTGAACACAGGTACACAAATTGACTGCAGCGAGAATAGAACCCCTACCTACCTATATATAAAGCACAGTAGTTAACACAAGCACCACAGCACAAGTCTAGCTTTTATTGTGTCTGATAACACTTTATAGCAGATGACATTAGCAGTGTCTGGTGAGAAGAAGATTGTAAGATCAGTGTCTCACATGCTGGTGTAAAATAGTCTCTCAAATGTCAACCAAGTGAACACAGACACACTAATTGGCAACAGTGAGAACAGAACCAACTACCTCATTATCTACAGAGCACCCTACTTAACACAAGCACCACAGCACAAGAGTGCCCTTCACACTGTCTGACAACACTTTATATCAGATGACATCAGCAGTATCTAGTGAGAAAAAGATGGTAATAGCAGTGTCGCACAAGCTGGTGTAAAATGGTCTCTTGAATGTCAACCAAGTGAACAAAGACACTTGGATGACCGCAGTAAGAATAGAAGCCCTACCTAACTATTTATAAAGCACAGAACTTAATGCAAGCACCACAACATAAGTCTGACTTTTATAATGCTGCTGGGCAATTTATAGTAAATGACATCATCACTGAACATTTGACAGAAGGTGTTGTAAGGTCTATATGAAATGGATGTGTAGGCATGTACAACTTTCAAAATATTTGTACTCCATGGGACTGTAGGATACACAGTTATACTCTTCTGACTACACACACAAATACACACCAGTCGACTGCAGTGAGATTAAAACCCTTACCTAAGTACACCCACTAGAGAACTTAGTATTTAATACTGTCAAAATATTTGTACTCCAAGGGACTGTATTGATGACTGTAGGATACACAGTTACACTCTTCTTACTATACACACAAACACACACTAGCTGATTGTAGTGAGATTAGAACCCCTACCTAAGTACACCAGCCAGGAAACTCAGTACTTAATGCAGGCACTACAACACAAGTCTGACTTTTAAAGTGCTGCTAGAACATTTATAGTGGATGACATCATCACCTGGTATTTGGGAAAAGTTGTTGGGAGGCCTGTATAAAATGAATGGGTAGCCATGTATGACTGTCATGATATTAAAGTTCTGGATGGTACCAGATTGATGATAGTAGGATACATACTTATGTTCCTCTGACCATGCATGCACACTTACACATACATAGAGACACACACACAATGTGGCTGCTGTGCTAATCCATCACACATGTAAGTATTTTGTTCCCATCTGCAGAACACAGTATTTAATGATTGCAACACCCCTACAGTATGTATGTGTCTTGTCAGAATGGTCTTTATAGATGATGCCATCATCATTATATGATTTGGTTAACATATCCTGTTATAAGAGTGGTGTGCAAAGTGTGGCTGCAGTATATCCTGCTGTGATTCTAATGTGTAGTATACTTTTAAGAGACAGCTTTTCAAACTAGATGGAAACAGCTGTCAGGAATGCATGTAGCAGCAATGAGACATACATTCTGCTGTTTTCCAGTATGCTGTTTACATTACACACTTAAATTGTTACATACAGTCACACACATCTTCTGTGATCATATTTGTGTGTTCATATTTGTGAATAATTGCTGTGCATATCAGTGCAAATATAAGACAATCTGAATGTTTATTGTTAGCATAAGGATGCACATGGTATGTAACAAAGCATTTGGGTTTTTATTTCTGTAGTGTAGTTGATATTTGAGAACAAGTAATGAGATGCCACATTTCAAGTGCATGGTTGCATGTAACACATGACTACAATGTAAATATGTGTTCAGTCATTACAAAGTGCCTTCCCTTTGGTTGTATTTTTACATGGACTTTAATGGGATGAAGACTAACTAGGCAGTAAACATAAGCAATACATACTAATAAGCACTTTCCATATCACACAGCCAAGCAGCTGGTTTGTGCAATCAATGGCTAAGTGTTTGCACATGTAAGATACACATTAAAGTACCCTAGTTGAACTTGAGAATTAAATATCCATACTGGTTATGGTAGATACAGCTAACAGATGCTATGATGTTCATAACTACTTCAAATCATATGTGTTGTGTCAAAAATTGTATAACCTTAAAATGCATGTATACTGCTTTCCCCATTCACACTTAATTAAGTGACAAGCAAATGTGGGTGCCAGTTTCATTCAGAAAATAAAAAACGTTGAATCAGTTCACATTCCTCAGTGCAAAGACACTAAGCCGAGAGGTGCAACAGTCAATACTTTGGGTAGTACTGAGTGGAAGAAACAGGAGGTATAAGAACAGCATGTTTTTGTTTTGAGCTCAGATGATGCAGGGTTTGAATCCAGCTCTAATAATTTTAAATATGTATTCATGATGTACTAAGACAATTGTGTGTGCTAATAATTTGAAATGTGAGCGGGAATGACTGCAGTGAAGTACTTTATAAAAACAAACAGTACTCAAGTGATTTCTGTCAATAGTATACATATGGAGTTACATACTGATGTAGTCAGATAAAATAAATACTTTTTTAAATGTAAATTTTAATTTTAATATGAGTGCATATATTCTAGTTTAACTGTGTGTGCTTCCTTAGCGCAGCAAGTTTAGGCACAGAGGTAACTGCACCATGGCATTGGATGTGAAGAGCCATTAAGCTTTGTTGTATCAGAGCCCAGGCTCATCTGTATCACAGCCCTTAATTTATATCTGCTTCTATAGGAACAACTAGGCAGCAACTGTATATTTTCACATGCATTACTATGTATGTGTGCTGACCACTGCACAATGCTGCTTAGCATGTTTGTACAATGGCAAACCACAGATGATACAGTCTATCCATTTTGAAGTTGACAAGTGACTCCTTGATGTCTGCAGGTGTTCTGCACCTGCAGGTGTTGTGGAGTATCACACAAAACCAGTTAGTGGTGGTAAGCAAAAGATGAAACAATGTATCCTTTTTGAAACTGGCAAGTGTCTACCTATTGTCTACAGGTGTTCTGGAGCTGCAGGTGTTGTGGAGTGTTAAACAATGCTACTTAGTGGGTTTGCAAAATGGAAAGCAAAAGAGGTAACATTGTAACCTTTTTGAAACTGACAATGTCAGCTTGTTGTCTGGGCCATTTGACTGTGTTTGCTTGAAGGTAAGTGATGCACAAACATGACAAGCAAAAGTAAACATGCATTACTCTGGTAATAAGTGTTTATTGGGTTTCAACATTAAAAGAAAAATGTGGGACTTGAACCATGATCTACAGATGCTATACACTGTGTGGTTCACCATGTTTGCAAGATGTGCTGCACACACACTTGATTCACAGCTATACTTTATGTAGTCTTTATCATACATGTAACAACATTAAATTTAAGGTGTTTATCCTTTTCACGCTGTTTATGCTAAGCCATGCACTGCACAAATATTAATATTATATAAAAAAAGAAAATATATAAAATACATTTTAACACACATTACAGATTTCTACACAACTCTGGATTTGAACTGTCAGACTACTAAACCTACAAAACACAGTAAAGGTGTCTTTTTCTCTTTACCACAGAAACAGATTTACAGCAGGAATGAAAATAATTGTACATATAGGCAAAGCACATCCCATCTCCACATTATAAAGGTATATAACACCTGTACACTCTCAGTTGTTTGCATGTTTTGCTTACATATTTAGTGCAATGAATGATCACACAACCATTTATGAGCATTGCTTGTACCAATGCAGCTTTGTCTTTTCTTTGTATTGTCTTCATTCTTCTCTTATCTCTGTGCTGTGCTAACAGATATGCAGTCTACAGGGCATTTTGTATCATTGTCTTTAAAATGTATGACAATATTACATGACAGTAAAATATAGTTTTCATTAAAGGGAAGAGAGTTTGGCCATACTGCACTGAAAAAGAGAAATGTGCACTGTTCATTTTCATTTTAATGCTTGCTACAATTACTTCTACACTTTGTAAGTGTATCCTGGCTGACACACCCACTGCAGGCAGGTAGTCTGAATTGTTGTGTGTTCCTTCTCCCTTTCACTAATCATTCACAGTTGCAATCCATCAGCAACAAGCACTAAGGTAGTGCATACACTATGTTTACATCTGTTACACAAAGCCAAAATTTGGAATTCAGCAATTCTAATGAGTTCACACATCATTTGCATCTTCACTGTTCTCCGAGGCCTGAATCTACACCATAACAAGGTAACCATGTAGCTAGGGAACTTGAAGGTGAGAGAACTTGTGTATTCGTATCACACAGAGGACTAATTTTTCTTTTGCTTTATGTGCACAGGAAGCTTCTGATGTTGCTATGGTTTTCAGGTGCATGTTAGATTTGTTCACATGTTACAAAGAAAACTGTTTTACACACACACACACACACACACACATATATATATATATATATATATATATATATATATATATATATATATATATATATACATACACACATGCAATTGAGGATTAAACTGTTACCTGTATGCACTTCTTATACTTCACTCTTGTCAAAGACATTTTTGGCATGCTTAACTGTCATTACAAGTGTTATTGTTAAAAATGGTTACCTTACAGTCTTTTCTATCTTATTCTGTGGCAATGTAAAGTACTATCTTGTAAATGACACAAGAGTGTTATGCTTCTAAAATGGTCCATAAGCACTACCAGGGGAGCGCAGGGCACAGTGAGAGGTGCCTAGCAATCATATACAACTGACTTTTGTGTTGTAAATGTGTGCACATTTTGTGAGAATTGTGTGGAAAGCATTTATAACAAGTGAATTATGTGCTATTCCTTGGAATGTACAAACTGTCATTTTCCTGTTATTTTGGGGGTGGGGGAGCCAAGTATTATTTGTGTGCTTCCAACAGCCAAAGTTGGGTTTCAAGAGTGTTGCTTTTGCAGTTGTGCAGTCATCCTGGTATTTCCTTGGTAAATGAGACAGTACTCCTTTGTTATCCCTTGATTTGGACTACACATTGGTCTGTGTGTGAGTGTGATATGTTACAGACACACCTTATACTTACTTACATTATCAAGTAACAGTGTGCAAGGATCTGCCATTCATTTGTGTTCTTAGACATTTATAGGTTCATAGGTTCATAGGTTCATACTAGGCTATCTGCCCTAGGGCATTTATAAGCCTAGCTAGAGTGTGTATGGCTTTTGCCACCCATTTTAAATTAATTTTGCTATGCCCTTTTTCGAGGTTAGTATACTGCGCTTCTGTCTAACAGTGACACAGAAGTGATACCCGGGGTAAACCTACGATCTCCCATCCACTCATCAAAATTTCCTCTTGAAGAGAGTCAATGAGGGACTCTGCCTAACCTGGACTGGGATTTTATTCCAGAGTGAAGGGAGCCTCTGGGTTATGAATCTGTCCTTCCAGCATGTCCTATTTATTTCAGTGCTGAGGTTTAAGTCCCTCGAGCGCGTAGCTCGATGGGATTTGGATTTTCTGAGGTGCAGCATGTCCATTAATTCCGGGTTGGACATGGCTTTATAAGTCAGGCACAGATCACCTCTGAGCAGGCGGTATGCCACTGAGTAGAGCTGGAGTTTCTTTAACCGGGCAGCATACGGCATCTGTTTGAGCCCCTTGATCCTCTCGGTGAGGTACTTTTGGTGTCTTTCCAGTTGTTACAGGTGTCTGGTAAGGTACATCCCAAAAGGGTCATTGTACTCAATTATGGGCCTGATGAGGGATGAGTAAAGAGGCACGATGACCTCCCCTGATCTAGATGTGAATCCCTTCATGATTAGGTGGGCTATATAAAATGTTTTTCTAACCACTTTGGCCACGTGGTTGTCAAATGAGAGATTGCTATCAACTTGGGTCCCCAGGTCCCTAATTACTTCTTCTGTACTTAATGGATTACCACCTATGTGGTAATTTGTGGGCACTTTGTTTTTGCCAAAGGGGATGACTATACACTTTTGGCATTTAGCTTGAGGCCATGGCTCTGGCACCAGTTGTCTGTTTCTATGAGGCCCTTTTGGAGGATGCTTGTGTCAGCTGGAGAGTCTATTATGGTGCCCAGTTTGCAGTCATCTGCGAACTTGGTCAGCCACAGTCCTTCCATGTTGGCCTGTACCTCCGAGAAATATATACCGAACAAGAGAGGTCCCAAGACTGAGCCTTGTGGGACGCCACTTGTAACTGGTTTGGAGTCTGACATGGCTCCAGCTATTCTAACCATGTGGGTTCTGTCCTTGAGCCAGTTTGCAACCCATCTAGTGACATAGGGGTTTATATTTAAGCTGGTGAGCTTATCTATAATGCCCGAGTGGGGTATTGTATCGAAGGCTTTTGCAAAGTCCAGGTAGGCTGTGTGGACCACCTTCCCCTTGTCAATGGCCTTGGTGACTGTTTCAAAGAAATTGACCAGGTTTAAGAGGCAGGATCTGCCCTTAACAAAGCTGAACTGGGTAGGATCCAGTGTCTGTAGGTCCCCAATATCTTTATTTATAAGGTCCATGATGATCCTTTCCATAGCTTTGCAGACCAAGCTAGTGAGACTTATGGGGCGATAGTTTCCAGGATCCGTTGAGGCACCACCTTTGTGGAGAGGGACCACTGTTGCTGTACACCACTCTTTGGGTACATATCCTGTAGTAAGGCTGAGATTGAACAGTAGTTTTAGGTTTGGGTTTAGCTCTTCTTGGAGTTCATGTAGGACGCAGCCCGGGACACCGCCTGGTCCCATTGATGCTGTGTTTCTTGCTTTGGAGAGGGCAGCTCTTACCTGAGCATCTGAGATGTCAGGGGAGCAGCACTCTGCTGGGATAGATATTAGCCCTTTTGGTGGGGAGGAAGGGGAGAAGTTTGCGCTGAACCTGTCAGCTAGGATGTTGTTAATGTCTGTGGGTTCGGTGTATTTTTTGTCATTTTGGACTAATTCTGAGCATATCTGGGAATTCCCACCCAGGTTCCTAACATAACTAAAGAAAGCCTTGTGATTATCCTTAGTGTCCAGTGCAATTTTTCTCTCGAAGCTGGCCTTAGATGATTTTATGAGTGCCCGTAGTTTTTTGCTAATACTGATCAGAGATGCCTTCCCTTTTTGGGATTTTGCTCTGTCATGTAGTAGCTTCCTCCTTCTATTGTATAGTTTGTTTATGGCTGGGGTCCACCAGACAGGATGTCTGCCTTTGGAGGATTGGGTCTTGGTTTTATTTGGGATTGCATGATCCATGCATTCCTGAAGGTGTTCATAGAATGCGTTTATAAAGGATTTTGTGGTCTGGGCAGATATCCAGAGGCCCGGGGGCTTTGAAGGATTCCACCTCGGTTTTGAGGAGTGTAAAATTTGCTTTAGAGAAGTTTTTCACTGTGGTTTTCTGGGCATGGAGTGGGGTCGGGATGTGAATATCCAGCGAGATTAGTTTATGGTCTGATCTTACCAGTGAGGGATACACTTCTGGTCTGGAGCATAGAGTCCCCATGTTGGTGATGATCAGGTCCAGTATGTTTTCCCCTCTTGTGGGAGTGGTAACAAGTTGTTCCATAGCATTTGAGTTTATAAATTCTAGGAACCTTTGGGCTAGGGTGTTGGAGCTAGAGTAATGCTCCCAGTCTATGGTTGGGTAGTTGAAGTCACCCAATATAACGGTGTTTGGAGAGACCTTCATATTTTCCAGTGTTCTCAGGAAGGCCGAATGGGGTTCCTGGGTTTGGGAGGGTGGTCTGTAGCAGGCTATAAACTGGAAGGCAGTTTTACCCACTGTTAGTTGCACATGGATAGTCTCTGATGCTTCGTGCTGTGCCACCAACCTGGAGGTGTGGGTATCTTTGACGAATATTGATACTCCCCCTCCTTTTGTGGTTCGGTCCAAGTTTTGGGCCGAAAAGCATGGTATGAGGTATAACCTGGTAGTGCTGGGGTGCTCTCGAGAGCCTTGAACCAGGTTTCTGTTACTGCACAGATATCGATGTTCTCCATGCTAAGGAGAGTTTCGAAGTGCATCTTGAGGTTTAGACTTCTGGCGTTGAGTAGCATTACTCTTAGTTTCTTATCCCTTGTGATACCTATGGAGGTGGGTTTGTCTTTTGAGCCTTGCCTAAAAAAGGCACTATGGGGGTAGCAAGAGACTTTGCCAATATCCGAAAGCCCAGGGGTGACAGGTGCAAGCCGTCCCTAGAGAAGCATCGTGGCTTGTCGAGCATGTCATCCCAGGCTGACAGGCATTGGATCCCCTTTGAATGACACCAATACTTAAGCCAATTGTTGAAATTGATAATCTTGTCTTCATACTGTGGCATCATTCTTGGTGAGGGTAAGATGCTACTCAAGGTCAGGGTCATACCAGCCTGGGCTACATGCCCAGAGAGCTCCTCTATGTCTCTTTTCATGTAGTCCAGGGAGGTACGTCTCAGTTCATTAACACCAGCATGGACAATGACTGAGTCATATTTGTACTTGCCTTGGAGTGACCTAAGTGCTTGTGTTATGTGGCAGATCCTAGCACCCAATAGGCAGCTCACCGTGACCTTCTCCTTGTTCAGCCTGGTGAGTGGGACGTCAGTGTGCCTGATGATAGAGTCACCTATTACAGGTGTATCAGGTGTGTTGTTTAGGGCTGTGACTGTTTGGCACACTGGCTTTGTGAGCTATGTGTTGCATGTGTTTTGTTTTGGGGTAGTGGTTGCTTGGGTGTCTGCTTTGGAGGTCTTTGCTGCTTAGGCAGATTTTTATTTAGAGCCTCCAAGTATGTTTTTGTGTGTTTATGTGTTTGGTTTGCTGTCGTGGTAGGTCTATGTGAGACTGGAATTGTAGTGAGTGTGGTTTCCTTCTCCTCCTGACTGGTTACGCCAGTACTGAGTTGAGAGAGCTTAGCCTCCAGTTTGGCTATATGGTTGCATCTCTCACATGTGTTGGAATTTGTTGGGAGGAGGAGAGGGTTGTCTGTGTACATTAGGCAGTTGTAACATTGCCTCAAGATTCCCAGGTTCACCAGCTGGACCGGAGAGGAGATTGACAACTGACCTTTGGACATGCTAGAATAGTATTGGGAATTCCTTTATAATTGAAAAAAAGGGCCAATGGGGAAAAAGTTAGTCAAGGGGAGTTTGTGAGGGTGTAGTGCTTTTAATTTTTTTAGTGCTGACTTATATAATTGCTTTAGTGAGCAGGTGCTAGGCTTTAGCATAGGAATAGGGTGTTTATTATGAGAACTAGATCAGTTCCAAGGCTCAAACCCAAATAAGCGGCGCTGCTCGATGAAGCACTACGCACAAAATCACGCAAAGCCGCGCTACAGCGGGTTTTATACAGGCGGACTTGAAAGAGCTAGAAATTGGCCCAAAACAGCCAACAGACTACCAGATTCCTATGCTGGGAACACTCCTCCAGGGACAGATAGCCTGCTCCAAGCTCCCCGCTGCCACTGGTGAACAAAGAAGCCTCCCTCTATCCAAGAAAGGAAATGGCAACACAGGAACTTTCCAAAAGTCCAGAATACAGCAAAGCCTGTATTTGGACTACTCTATGTCAGGAAAGATGGGAAACAAGGACAACTTTTTTTTTTTCTTTTTTGCAACAAACAGCAGGAAATTGCAATAAATATGTAACACAGGCTAGCGCACTTGAGTGTGTAGCCTCAACAAGTAAATGCAACAAACAGGACAAACTTTAAAAGTGCAGGTGCAAAAACAACTTTAGACAGTTTAAAACAGTTCAAGAAGCAGAAATATTTGCAGTTTAGCTAGATCGACAGTCGCCCAGGTAGTAGCAGGAAAAAACACTTTTATCAGGTTAGCAGTCACTCTTTTAGCCTCTCTGCTGCTAGCACCACTCTGCAGGACCACGAGGAGCTTGGCTGAGTAGTAACAAGCGCAAAAACCTCACCAAAGCGGGTTTTATACAGGGGGATTTGAAAGAGCTAGAAATTGGTCCAAAATGGCCACTAGACTACCAGATTCTTGTGCTGGGAACACTCCTCCAGGGATAGATAGGCTGCCCTAAGTTCCCCACTGCCACTGGTGAACAAAGAAACCTCCCTCTATCCAAGAAAGGAAATGGACAACACAGGAAATTTCCAAAAGTCCAGAATACAGCAAAGCCTGTATTTGGACTACTCTAAGTTAGGAAAGACGGGAAACAAGGATAATAATTTTTTTGTTTGTTTTTCTTTTTTTCAACAAATAGCAGGAAAATGCAGTAAATATGTGACACAGGCTAGCGTACTTGAGTGTGTAGCCTCAACAGGTAAATGCAAAAAACAGGACAAACTTTAAATTACAAGCGCAAAAGTGTGCTAAAGCTGGCTTTAAAGCAGGGGGTTAGAAAGAGATAGGAAATGGCCCAAAACAGCCCATAAGCTACAGGTCACTGGGCTGGAACCACTCCTCAAGGGACAGATAGGCTGCTCAGAGCTCCCCACTCCCACTAGTAAACAAAGAAGCTTCCTCCTATCCAAATAAGGATATTGGCAACACAGGAACTATGACACAGCCCAGAGATCAGCAATACCTGAAGACTGGACTATTCTAGTTCAGTAAAGGCGGGAAACAAGGATTTTTTTTTTTTATTTTTTTTACAAAGTAGCAGAAATTAGGTACAGAAACACAGTAAATGCTTTAATTCATCTAGCGCACTTGAGTGTGTAGCCTACCAATTAAACTAAGCAAAAACAAACTTTAAAAGTGCAAAAATACCTCAGAAATAAAGGCGGAAATGCAATAAAACAACTTTGCAGAGCTTATTTAGTAAAAGAAACAGAAAAGTCTATATATACAGAAAAGCAGCTAAAACACACAAACACTTCAGATGCAGTGCAACCTAGAGCACTTGAGTTGTAGCAATATTAAGGCTATTACAGTTATAATAAATGCTCTGAAATATACTGTATAATTCCAAAATGTTTGAGAAGCACAGTCAGAACACAAGGAGGTTCAGGCGAAAGAAAAAAAAAAAAGTTTTGCTTTACTTTTTGAAAGGGAAAAAGGAGGAACAGAAGGCCTATCAAATGTTCTCTCTGTATTAGGCAGAACGAGCTAATGACACTAGACTGGGAGGAGTGTCACAGTAGGGGCAGGCAACTGCAAAGCCACCAAGTATAAGAGCAAGCCACCAACAGGGAGGGAGGGTGGGACAAAATAGCCTACAGCCAGCAAGCACTAGAGACACAAGTTTTTTAAACAGATAAGGATTTGTAAAGATACAGAATAGACAAAGTGCTATATATATATATTAAATTTTAAAAACAGTAATCTGTAAAAATAATCAAAAAAAGCAAGATACTTATATTTTCAGCAAAGTTGCAGTCAACAACTTCTTTTCCAGTCTGCACTGTGTGTAAAGACAGAAACCCTATCAAAGTTAGGGCTTAAATACCAAAACAGCTTTTCAGAACACAAAGGAACCAGCCCCACTAGCAAAAAGATAATTACACAGAGGAAATGCTTCAGTTAAAACAATAGCCTACAGCCAGCAAGCACTAGAGACACAAGTTTTTTAAACAGATAAGGATTTGTAAAGATACAGAATAGACAAATTGCTATATATATATATATTAAATTTTAAAAACAGTAATCTGTAAAAATAATCAAAAAAAGCAAGATACTTATATTTTCAGCTCAGTTGCAGTCAACAACTTCTTTTCCAGTCTGCACTGTGTGTAAAGACAGAAACCCTATCAAAGTTAGGGCTTAAATACCAAAACAGCTTTTCAGAACACAAAGGAACCAGCCCCCACTAGCCAAAAGATAATTACACAGAGGAAATGCTTCAGTTAAAACAATAGCCTACAGCCAGCAAGCACTAGAGACACAAGTTTTTTAAACAGATAAGGATTTGTAAAGATGCAGAATAGACAAAGTGCTATACATATATATATATTAAATTTTAAAAACAGTAATCTGTAAAAATAATCAAAAAAAGCAAGATACATATATTTTCAGCTCAGTTGCAGTCAACAACTTCTTTTCCAGTCTGCACTGTGTGTAAAGACAGAAACCCTATCAAAGTTAGGGCTTAAATACCAAAACAGCTTTTCAGAACACAAAGGAACCAGCCCCCACTAGCCAAAAGATAATTACACAGAGGAAATGCTTCAGTTAAAACAATAGCCTACAGCCAGCAAGCACTAGAGACACAAGTTTTTTAAACAGATAAGGATTTGTAAAGATACAGAATAGACAAAGTGCTATATATATATATTAAATTTTAAAAACAGTAATCTGTAAAAATAATCAAAAAAGCAAGATACTTATATTTTCAGCTCAGTTGCAGTCAACAACCTCTTTTCCAGTCTGCACTGTGTGTAAAGACAGAAACCCTATAAAAGTTATGGCTTAAATACCAAAACAGCTTTTCAGAACACAAAGGAACCAGACCCCACTAGCCAAAAGATAATTACACAGAGGAAATGCTTCAGTTAAAACAATAGCCTACAGCCAGCAAGCACTAGAGACACAAGTTTTTTAAACAGATAAGGATTTGTAAAGATACAGAATAGACAAAGTGCTATATATATATATTAAATTTTAAAAACAGTAATCTGTAAAAATAATCAAAAAAAGCAAGATACTTATATTTTCAGCTCAGTTGCAGTCAACAACTTCTTTTCCAGTCTGCACTGTGTGTAAAGACAGAAACCCTATCAAAGTTAGGGCTTAAATACCAAAAAAGCTTTTCAGAACACAAAGGAACCAGCCCCCACTAGCCAAAAGATAATTACACAGAGGAAATGCTTCAGTTAAAACAATAGCCTACAGCCAGCAAGCACTAGAGACACAAACTTTTAAACAGATAAGGATTTGTAAAGATACAGAATAGACAAAGTGCTATATATATATATTAAATTTTAAAAACAGTAATCTGTAAAAATAATCAAAAAAGCAAGATACTTATATTTTCAGCTCAGTTGCAGTCAACAACTTCTTTTCCAGTCTGCACTGTGTGTAAAGACAGAAACCCTATCAAAGTTAGGGCTTAAATACCAAAACAGCTTTTCAGAACACAAAGGAACCAGCCCCACTAGCCAAAAGATAATTACACAGAGGAAATGCTTCAGTTAAAACAATAGCCTACAGCCAGCAAGCACTAGAGTCACAAGTTTTTAAACAGATAATGGATTTGTAAAGATACAGAATAGACAAAGTGCTATATATATATATATTAAATTTTAAAAACAGTAATCTGTAAAAATAATCAAAAAAGCAAGATACTTATATTTTCAGCTCAGTTGCAGTCAACAACTTCTTTTCCAGTCTGCACTGTGTGTAAAGACAGAAACCCTATCAAAGTTAGGGCTTAAATACCAAAACAGCTTTTTAGAACACAAAGGAACCAGCCCCCACTAGCCAAAAGATAATTACACAGAGGAAATGCTTCAGTTAAAACAATAGCCTACAGCCAGCAAGCACTAGAGACACAAGTTTTTTAAACAGATAAGGATTTGTAAAGATACAGAATAGACAAAGTGCTATATATATATATTAAATGTTAAAAACAGTAATCTGTAAAAATAATAAAAAAAGCAAGATACTTATATTTTCAGCTCAGTTGCAGTCAACAACTTCTTTTCCAGTCTGCACTGTGTGTAAAGACAGAAACCCTATCAAAGTTAGGGCTTAAATACCAAAACAGCTTTTCAGAACACAAAGGAACCAGCCCCCACTAGCCAAAAGATAATTACACAGAGGAAATGCTTCAGTTAAAACAATAGCCTACAGCCAGCAAGCACTAGAGACACAAACTTTTAAACAGATAAGGATTTGTAAAGATACAGAATAGACAAAGTGCTATATATATATATTAAATTTTAAAAACAATAATCTGTAAAAATAATCAAAAAAATCAAGATACTTATATTTTCAGCACAGTTGCAGTCAACAACTTCTTTTCCAGTCTGCACTGTGTGTAAAGACAGAAACCCTATCAAAGTTAGGGCTTAAATACCAACACAGCTTTTCAGAACACAAAGGAACCAGCCCCCACTAGCCAAAAGATAATTACACAGAGGAAATGCTTCAGTTAAAACAATAGCCTACAGCCAGCAAGCACTAGAGACACAAGTTTTTTAAACAGATAAGGATTTGTAAATATACAGAATAGACAAAGTGCTATATATATATATATTAAATTTTAAAAACAGTAATCTGTAAAAATAATCAAAAAGCAAAAAACCCACTAGCCAAAAGATAATTACACAGAGGAAATGCTTCAGTTAAAACAATAGCCTACAGCCAGCAAGCAAAAATAAGAGAAAAAAAAAAACAAGTTTTTTTTTTTTTTAAAAAAAAAAAAAAGAAAAAAAAAGGAATTTGTAAACAACTTCTTTTTCCAA
>NC_056730.1:858426142-858498642 GCF_019279795.1 Protopterus annectens
AAAAAATAAAAACAAACAGACACAAGTTTTTTAAACAGATAAGGATTTGTAAAGATACAGAATAGACAAAGTGCTATATATATATATATATATATTAAATTTTAAAAACAGTAATCTGTAAAAATAATCAAAAAAGCAAGATACTTATATTTTCAGCTCAGTTGCAGTCAACAACTTCTTTTCCAGTCTGCACTGTGTGTAAAGACAGAAACCCTATCAAAGTTAGGGCTTAAATACCAAAACAGCTTTTCAGAACACAAAGGAACCAGCCCCCACTAGCCAAAAGATAATTACACAGAGGAAATGCTTCAGTTAAAACAATAGCCTGCAGCCAGCAAGCACTAGAGACACAAGTTTTTTAAACAGATAAGGATTTGTAAAGATACAGAATAGACAAAGTGCTATATATATATATATATTAAATTTTAAAAACAGTAATCTGTAAAAATAATCAAAGAAAGCAAGATACTTATATTTTCAGCTCAGTTGCAGTCAACAACTTCTTTTCCAGTCTGCACTGTGTGTAAAGACAGAAACCCTATCAAAGTTAGGGCTTAAATACCAAAACAGCTTTTCAGAACACAAAGGAACCAGCCCCACTAGCCAAAAAGATAATTACACAGAGGAAATGCTTCAGTTAAAACAATAGCCTACAGCCAGCAAGCACTAGAGACACAAACTTTTAAACAGATAAGGATTTGTAAAGATACAGAATAGACAAAGTGCTATATATATATATATTAAATTTTAAAACAGTAATCTGTAAAAATAATCAAAAAAGCAAGATACTTATATTTTCAGCTCAGTTGCAGTCAACAACTTCTTTTCCAGTCTGCACTGTGTGTAAAGACAGAAACCCTATCAAAGTTAGGGCTTAAATACCAAAACAGCTTTTCAGAACACAAAGGAACCAGCCCCCACTAGCCAAAAGATAATTACACAGAGGAAATGCTTCAGTTAAAACAATAGCCTACAGCCAGCAAGCACTAGAGACACAAGTTTTTTTAAACAGATAAGGATTTGTAAAGATACAGAATAGACAAAGTGCTATATATATATATTAAATTTTAAAAACAGTAATCTGTAAAAATAATCAAAAAAAGCAAGATACTTATATTTTCAGCTCAGTTGCAGTCAAAAACTTCTTTTCCAGTCTGCACTGTGTGTAAAGACAGAAACCCTATCAAAGTTAGGGCTTAAATACCAAAACAGCTTTTCAGAACACAAAGGAACCAGCCCCCACTAGCCAAAAGATAATTACACAGAGGAAATGCTTCAGTTAAAACAATAGCCTACAGCCAGCAAGCACTAGAGACACAATTTTTTAAAACAGATAAGGATTTGTAAAGATACAGAATAGACAAAGTGCTATATATACATATATTAAATTTTAAAAACAGTAATCTGTAAAAATAATCAAAAAAAGCAAGATACTTATATTTTCAGCTCAGTTGCAGTCATCAACTTCTTTTCCAGTCTGCACTGTGTGTAAAGACAGAAACCCTATCAAAGTTAGGGCTTAAATACCAAAACAGCTTTTCAGAACACAAAGGAACCAGCCCCCACTAGCCAAAAGATAATTACACAGAGGAAATGCTTCAGTTAAAACAATAGCCTACCGCCAGCAAGCACTAGAGACACAAGTTTTTTAAACAGATAAGGATTTGTAAAGATACAAAATAGACAAAGTGCTATATATATTTATTAAATTTTAAAAACAGTAATCTGTAAAAATAATCAAAAAAAGCAAGATACTTATATTTTCAGCTCAGTTGCAGTCAACAACTTCTTTTCCAGTCTGCACTGTGTGTAAAGACAGAAACCCTATCAAAGTTAGGGCTTAAATACCAAAACAGCTTTTCAGAACACAAAGGAACTAGCCCCCACTAGCCAAAAGATAATTACACAGAGGAAATGCTTCAGTTAAAACAATAGCCTACAGCCAGCAAGCACTAGAGACACAAGTTTTTTAACAGATAAGGATTTGTAAAGATACAGAATAGACAAAGTGCTATATATATATATATTAAATTTTAAAACAGTAATCTGTAAAAATAATCAAAAAAAGCAAGATACTTATATTTTCAGCTCAGTTGCAGTCATCAACTTCTTTTCCAGTCTGCACTGTGTGTAAAGACAGAAACCCTATCAAAGTTAGGGCTTAAATACCAAAACAGCTTTTCAGAACACAAAGGAACCAGCCCCCACTAGCCAAAAGATAATTACACAGAGGAAATGCTTCAGTTAAAACAATAGCCTACAGCCAGCAAGCACTAGAGACACAAGTTTTTTAAACAGATAAGGATTTGTAATGATACAGAATAGACAAAGTGCTATATATATTTATTAAATTTTAAAAACAGTAATCTGTAAAAATAATCAAAAAAAGCAAGATACTTATATTTTCAGCTCAGTTGCAGTCAACAACTTCTTTTCCAGTCTGCACTGTGTGTAAAGACAGAAACCCTATCAAAGTTAGGGCTTAAATACCAAAACAGCTTTTCAGAACACAAAGGAACCAGCCCCCACTAGCCAAAAGATAATTACACAGAGGAAATGCTTCAGTTAAAACAATAGCCTACAGCCAGCAAGCACTAGAGACACAAGTTTTTTAAACAGATAAGGATTTGTAAAGATACAGAATAGACAAAGTGCTATATATATATATTAAATTTTAAAAACAGTAATCTGTAAAAATAATCAAAAAAAGCAAGATACTTATATTTTCAGCTCAGTTTCAGCCAACAACTTCTTTTCCAGTCTGCACTGTGCATATTCCATGTTCAACACTTACCCTGATAGTCCAGCAGTTATTTGTGTTTTACTTCAGGGTTGAGTCTGTGTGATGTTAGTAGTACATAGCCATTACATGGGGAAGTAACAGTTGTGAGTGTTGCCTGGTATCAATGTTATTCTATGTATGTGCATAGGATGCAGGTTTTACCCCCTTTGGTGGTGAGCATGTGGGCTATCCATTTCCTCTTGGTCAGGGCGAGGGCATACTGTGTACACCTACATCTACTTACACTCACAGTGGCTGATGGTTGTCCCTCTGACTCCTCACCTGCATGTGGCTAGTGGTGACCTTGCTAGGGTAGAAATCATGCATAGTTGCAGCTCTGTCCTTGTGTGTATGGGGAAACTGTATGCATGTTGTAGCACAGCGTTCAGGAATTGATGTAGGATCTTGGATGCTGATGCCTATGGTATCCCTAGCATATGTATGTATAAGTATATCAGTATGTCAGACTCTCTCAGTGATCTTCTCCCAGTCTATACAACTAGACATCTTACACTTCCAGATAAACAGCATATTTATACAACAACACATAATATTTCCATGTTTAACTGAGAAATACTAATTACTACACTATCTTCTATTAACTGAAACTTCCTGAAAGTCCTCCACTTAGACAATGTTGTAATTGAATTCAATACAACTTCCCTAAGTATCCCAAATAGCCTTGCACCTCCTGGAAGGAAGAGAATGAAACCAAATAATGCAATTTTGCAGGACAGAGAAAAAGCATGGAAAGAATGGCAAAAACATGAAACACCTCAATATCTTGAAAACTTCAGAATGCTTCGCAATCGTACTAAAAAGCAAATAAATGAAGACAAAAAAACAATATTATACTATAATAACTTTCAGAATAAAACTAAACACAACCCCCAAAATTTTGGACATCCATTAAAGAAATCTTACATTCTGGACAAAAATTCAAGTCAAGCCCCTCTCCGGGTAAATCACCGCTTGAAACTGCAATACAGTTTAACTCGTATTTTACAGATGTTATAGCATCTCTAAGGATCCCTCATCATCGAATCCTAACCTTGCCCAACAGACACATATCACCACATTCATTTTCACCTTCAAACCTGTGCCCACATCCTATATAAAAACTACTCTTATACAAACTTAAACTATGCTATTCTTCAGCTGATGACCTTCCAGGCAAGTACCTAAAATATCAGCCAAGTAGCATTGTCTATCTTGTCTCAATCCTTATAAATAGATCAATCCAAGAATCCCACATTCTCACTCTCTGGAAAAAGTCACATATTATCCTTCTGCACAAAGGAGGAAATTCAACAAACAATCGATAACTTTACACCTATAGCAATCTTATCCCCCCTCACCAAGATATTTGAAAAATGTATTCAAAAACAATTGCTAGACTATCTTCTGCAGGAAGAACTCCTATCCCCTGCACATCATGACTTTTGTCCTTCCCATAGTGCTAGCACTTCCCTTCTAACTTGTATATATACTGTCAATAAAGCTAGAGATAATGGCAAACTAGTTTCTTCCTTATTTCTAGACTTGTCTAAAGCCTTCAACACTGTCACAGCAAACTTCTATTTCAAATGTCCTCACTAGGTGTCTTTCATCCCACCCTTCTGTGGTTCAAAAGCTACCTGCCCAATAAGTATCAAACAGAAAAATGGCATTCCACACTCTCTCCTTACCTCCTACCCATCACTGGTGTACCACAAGCCTCTGTCCTTGGTGTCCTCTTTAACATTTTCATCAACACTCTCTATACTTCCACAGAACAGGCCACCCTAATACAATACACAGATGATTCCATTCTCATTTGTCCATCTTGACAGCATGGTACACCTCCAAATAATTACTCAGGAAGCTTTAATAGCCACTGAGACACGGCCACATAACTAACAACTCATGCTTAACACAAAAAAGACCGAACTACTACTTTTTTCCCCAAATCCCTCTCTCATGAAAAAAACTAAATTTAAAGTCCTCTCTGTTGATAACACAACTATTGGATTCACTTCTCATAGCAGATTATTAGGGGGTGATAATCTTACATTTGACCTGCATGTACAAAATTGCATAAGAGAAACTCAACAAAAACTAGGGACGCTTTACAGAGCCAAACACTTTCTCACTGGTACAACTAAAACTACACTTGCCACTACTTATCTCCTCCCCACTCTTCTTTATGGTGCTCCCATTCTTACTAAACTCCACCCTTCACAAAGATTAAAACTTGAACAATGCTATAACAAAGCAGCTAAATTTGCAGCACACACCCCTTTCAGAAACCACCACTGTATAGAACTAAAAATCCTAAATTGGTTAGAACTGTCACATCAACTAACATATACGGTATAAAACTTCTTACCACCTATAAAATTATCCAGCAACCATCTGCCTGTCTAGCATTAAAAACATTCTACACAACTATGTTCCCAGTCCGTCATTTCAATCTAGTGACCAAAAACTCCATCTGTATACAAACCTAGCAAATCTGCTGGGCATTGTTTGTGTTTGTACAAGGTTACTAAGGCCTGGAACTCCTTACCTTATCCATCATGTCTTTCTCCCATCTTTGAAAATCACTCTGAAAGACTTCATAGCCAAAATCCATCTCTGTTTTTGCTCAAATTCAGGATAAACTATATCCCTAAATGTGAACAGGTGTCTTTTCATTCCTTATACTTCCTTACAATCCCTTATTCACTTACTTCCTTACTGCTATATAATTCTCTTCCATGACTTTCTCTCTAAATATACCATAAGCCTGTTTTTCTCTCACTTCATATTGCAATTCCTATTTGTATTAGACTAACTAACCTTTAATTTCTCTACAAACTGCCTAAAATTTCTCTAAAGATTAAATGACTGGCATATACCTTGTATTGATTTTTAACCAATGTTTTTATATTATGTCTAATTTGATATAATTATTAAAACTGCAGATGTTTTTGTTTTATTTCTGAAGATTGTAAAATTATTGTTCTTAAAATGTTTTGTAATAATTTGGAGCTTTTCTCCTCGGGCCTCAGTTGAAAATGGGCTTCTACCTAGTCAGACTTTTCCTGTAATCAAATGGCAATAAATAAATAAATAAGATATCCTCTGTTGGTCTCTGTAAGGTTTCTTTAGCTAATATTCTAGGTGCTACACATACCTTAGTCTCCACAGGTATTGATTCCCCTTGATTTGCCCTTGCTGTCAGTTAGAGTGTCTCTATCCACCCTGTAGCACTCTACAATTTGCACATCATACAGACCCTGGTAAATTAAAAGGATCTAAATACCCTTTTCCTTCTTGGTTAAGTCTATTAACAGCAGCAGCATCATAGACTTGTACCTGTTGCATATACACATGTGGAAGAGCTAGTGCAGCCCCTAACATTGCTTCCATGTAGGGTAATTTCCATGGCTATACTCCATTAGGTTTTGAAATTTTCAGGGAAAAACTACATTGAGTCTACACAATTGCTTTATAGCTTGCTGAATAACTCCTCCATCTTGGATTATTAGTTGATTAGCATACAAAGCAGCTGCTTATGCTGTCATTAGCATGCCACAGTGTATGCTGTGTTTGCATGCCTCTACACAGTGTCTTGAGCCACTTACTGAATGCAGAATGGTGTGCTATAATGTCTGTGTCACACCACAATGCACACACAGTCTTAGTGGGACCCTGTACCCTTTATCGAATCTGCACCACTGTGTTTACTGTGACTTATAAAACTCAGTTTAATACCTAGAACCTAAAGAATACTATCAGTTTGCCACTTATACTTCCTCAGTAACCTCTATGTTTCCAGAGATATGAACATATGTTTGAAATGTGAGGACATAATTTGATTCTATCAAAAAGATTAGGTTCTGCCCATTGGAATAGTGCAAACTTCCAGAGCTCCACTGGGGGAAGGAGTTAAGATATTCCACCATTTTTTTTCCTGAAAGGGGAGAATTCTGTAAGTTGACTAAATTCTGTTGGGAAGTTATTCTATTTAGATGGTGTAATTTTATTGATTTTTTTTTCTCCAGCAGTGATTCCTCAGGGGAGTTAGTCTTATTACAGCCATATAATCCTTCTGTGACTTCTAAGAGAATAGGAGGAGGACTTTATATGTATCATTTTTCGAAGAGAGAGGCAAAATCTGCTATTCAGTTATCTTGATGGTATGAATGGATAACAAAAAGATGAACTGGGCTGTTACTGGTAGCCAGTTAGATGTGGTAATGTGAAGCATTGGTGATCCAGGTGGGGAGTGAGGTTAATAAAACTACATACATAATTTATAGTTGCTTGCATTTTGATATTGTTACAGGTTGGGTGGAATACATATAGGTTCTGGATAGATAGAGCTTACCTAGCTTCCTTTAGCTGATTGAAAATGGAGCAGGCAGCTTTCAGTTAAGTCAAGACTTCTGAAACAACTTGGTTGGTGTGAGTTCTAGATATTTGCATTTGTCCACCTGTGTTATGAGTACCTTTTTTCGGTGCAAGAATAGTTAATGGGAAGGATTTTACTACTTTTTCTTGTGTGCTAGAAGGTTATGACTGCTGTTTGTTTACATTCTTACTAAGATGTCCACTTGTAAGCCATTTGCAGAGAGCTGAGAAGTCATTTTGCAGATCTGTTTGAACAGTTGCATTCTATGTAGAATTATGTCATCTCATCTGCAGAAAGTTTAATGGTAGTTAGCAGGATACAGATAGAATGTAATTAATAAATAGGGGAAACAATATAAGACCTAATACAGAGCCCTGGGAGACCCATGCATAAAGTCAGCTTGTGCTAGTGTGTACATTTTTCTTCTGTGCTACAAATGTTTCATTGATTAGGTAGTTATAAAACCAGTAAACTGTGTTGTTACCAAATTTAGTTGTATTAAACTTAAATGATGGATTGTCAACACTTTGAAAGGTCCTGCATATTTCTATAAATGTAACTTCTGTCAGGCAATCACTTTCCATTGAAGAAAATATTTTATCTGACACTAAGATTATGGCAATCAATTTATTGTTTCCCATAAAGAAACTTTGTTGAGCATCATCCAGTATTCCATATTTGTTCATACTGTTTATCATAAATTAGTCTTTCAAAGGTCTTGTGTGTGTGTGTATATCCATATGTATAAATAAATAAATAAATATATATATATATATATATATATATATATATATATATATATATATATATAGGATCACTACTAAATCCTGAATACTTACAATACCGAAGACCGGAATCCTGAGAACAGATACCCGAAAGACACAAAGACCGGAAGACCAGAAGCACGAAATTTAAAATATCGAATACTACACTAAACATACACCACACACATACACATACACACACCTTCACCCAAAACACAAACACACAAACCTACACCACATAAAAGCAGGGGGCAAGCCCCCCTGCACCCCCTACTCCCCCGTACTTAAATATTCTAACTCCAAGATCACACTATACAGACAAACACATGAAAACACCACCACACACCTACATTCCCCACACACACACACACACACACACACACACACACACACACACACACACACACACACACACACACACACACACACACACATCACAGTCACAACACATGCTTACACACACTCTAAAGCCCCTAACCAACACAACCAAACATAGACACTTACCTAACCTCCTGACATCTCCGTACTTCGCGATTTTGAAATTTGCGCTTCTGGTCTTCTGGTCTTCTCATCTTTCAGGTATCTGGTCTCAGGATTCTGGTCTTCGGTATTGTAAGTATTCAGGATTTAATAGTGATCCCATACATATATATATATATATATATATATATATATATATATATATATATATACACATATATAGATATAGATATAAATATATAGCTATAGATAGACATATAGGTTTATGGTAAAGTTCACTGTATCTGAACTCCATTTCATCCTTCAAAAGTAATTGAAAAATGCAGTAATCAAACACAGGGAAAACAACTCAAATAACTTTTTTTGCAGAGAGGCTGCTTTCCACACCATCGCTTACTTAAGTATACCAAACTGTGAGATTGCACAAAACCTGGGAAAAGGATATACTCCCTTTTCTCTAGCATGATTCTGGCCAAATACTGCACTTCCTCTAAAATATTCAACATGCATTTTATTTGATCATGTTTATTGAAATAAAAGCCATTCAAACACACAGTACTCTGAGCACCTACTAAGGGTCCATATATGTATATGTATACATATGGGTCTATGTCAGAAGATCAAAAGTTCAAAAGACTGAAAATCAAAATATCTAAAATTCAAAATATATAAAATATTTTTAATGCAGGGGACAAGTCTCCCCTGCACCCCTCATGTGGGGGGCTGCACTCCCTAAACCCCCTTCTAATTATATATACCTACTGCAATATCGCACAACATTGGAGAAAGGGCAAATTCCATTTTAGATATTCTGAGTTTTAGATATTTTGATTTTCAGTCTTTTGCACTTTCAGTCTTCTGAAGGAATCCATCCATCCATCCATCCGTCCATCCATCCATCCATCCATCCATCCATCCATCCATCCATCCATCCGTCCATCCATCCATCCGTCCATATGAAGTTCTATCTGGCAAACATTAGTGATTCTTTCCATTAGTATCTTTTTTTGAATTCTCTCTTTATATAATCGGTTCTGTTTTTGAAATACTTCTTTTGGCATGCGTGAGGTCCATACTCCATTTAACATCCAACATAAAGAAAAAAAAACAACATGTAACTGTTACTTTATGCATATTGACATAAACTAATTTTGCATCTTTGTTTTGGTGCAGTGTTTTTACATTTTACAATAACACTGCATATGAAACTTCATGTTGGTTGGCCAGGAAGGGAAGAAGTCTATATTTGTTCACAGCTTTTCTGCTACATAAAGAATGAGGAGACTGGTTCTCTGGTCAGAGATTTGTTAAGGAAGGCATAGGTGAATTATATATTTTAAAACACAAAGTATGTACATGATGTTTTAAATGAAAACATCATTTTTTTTGTTCAAGAATAATATGCAAACTGACATTTTTTCTTAAGGGTGAGTCATTAGAATAAATCATAAATAAAGTCTAATATATTCAATTATTCTGGTGTTTAAGAACTGGTTTAAAATATAATCATTTATATGGTAATATATGTGAAATGCAAGTGTCAGTTGTAGTTAATAAAACAACTTAGGATACAAGATTAAATTATTCATAATGTCTTATAACATTTTCTGTGCTGGAAACTGATAAATCTCAAACTAAAGGAACACAGTCTCATCTTTTATAATATGTTTCAGTCCATACATTTAAAATCCTTTCCCACAAATGCTGATTGAGTTGTATGACCTTTGCATATAGTTAAAAATGTTAAAAGTGAAAGTAATTAATTTTACAGAGCAATTGCATTCTATTGAAAGAGTTGATAAGAGAAACCCCAGTCTTAGAACGGCAGTGATTCATGCTTATGAAGGCAATGGAACAAATCCAAGAAATGCACCTGTAAATCTATCATTTTCAGAATCATTACCCTCATATCTCATATCATGTTGCATTTTAAATTATATGTGATGAGTTCTTGTTTCTGTCATGATCTAAATAATTATGGTTAAGCTGTCATTTACAGCAGTATCAACTATAGAAAGCGATGAAGAAAGAAGCTGATGTAATGAATGTGTCACATTTAGCACAAATCTGTTAAACATTTGTTTATTAAAGTGCAGTCCAAGTACAAAGGAGAAGCTCTAACTAGCCTTATTATACAAATTTTTCAATTCATTATCAGATATAATATGTCTCTGGAAGCTCATATGTTCATACCTTATTCTTTTCTTTAAACCTGTTTTAGTGAATCCCTCATTCTGTATTTAAGTTAAAATGCTGTCTGCTGCATTCTATGGTGAAGGCTATTTTTTCATGACGTAAACATAATTACTGAAGTCTAGTGATTATTTATTCTAAACATAAACCTTATTCTTTTTACTTTTTTAGGAAATCACCTTCATTAAGTCAACCATTTTAACATTACAAAATCAAGAATAAGCTTATATAAACTAATTCCTCTACTCAAACAAGGAGGCATTTTCATGCATTATTGTACAAGAGTCAAAATTTTATTTATATCAATCTTCTAAAAGATTCACAATCTGAAACTTCTTAAAATCAAATTGTATCATTTCCTGTTTCCCATAGTTGTTTGCAAATGCCTTAGAAGATAAGAAAACGTGTCCATTGTACTTAAAAGGATAATGTTGTTATATGTACATTTAAAAACAGGATAAAACAGCAATGCACAATCTGAAATCTAAACTTTCTTTATTTATTTTCCTTTATTGACTATGTTAGTCCCGCCAGGCTAGTAACCTCTTTTCAGGTGAGACCCAAGGTGGTAAACAATTTTATAACATAAATTAGTGCCTTCCAATACAAAAACTCACTTTATGGCCCAATACAATCCATTCAATTTTCAATTAGTCTTCAAGACAGCAGCATCCAGTTTTATAAAATAACAACATCAAATTAAGCATTGACAGTATGTCACAGACACTTCCCTGGGGATTCAATAAACTCTGTGTAAGCTTCACATGAAGCCTATGTGGAGTTTATGTATTTGTGTGGTGAGCAGCAGTGCTAATTACTGTGTTTAAATATAAACAAGCATGGTTTTGTGGCTAGCAGCAGTGTTACTGGCCAGGAAACTGTGTAAAGCAACATGGACAGCAGTAGACATGTAGAACTGTTTACCTGTAGACAAACTAGGTCTGCACGATTGTGCAGAATGCCAGAATGATTAACAGGGTTAATAATATTGCAATATATACAGTCAAACACATTACAGGACAGTGTATACAGTACAGAGTATTGTGTAATCCCATGTCAGGCATACTGAACAAAAGTTGCGTAAATGATCCGTAGTGGTACATGGACTGCAATTTAAAATAAGCAGTTAGGGGAACTGTGTGTACTGAATAGGGGCACCCAGATGAACTGTAGGAATGAACACAGGGAAAGAGGACAGGTGAAACATTTTGATGTACAGCAGATGGCATGTAAATGAAGGCAGTTGTACCAGGGACACCAATCACATATTGACATGATACAATATGGACTGCGCAGTGAAAATGTATATTATGTGACTTCCACACAAGGTGACATAACAATGGAGAAGATGTCTTTGTGATATAAGCATCCTGACATGAACAATGGAGAGGACATTTATCAGTGATGTTATGTACAATAGGGGTTGGGTGCATATTGTGAAGCTGTGCAAAATGAGTTACCTGAATATGACTGTAATGTCAGCAGAGGTTTCCACCAAATGGGACACACAGTTACAGACTCACGGACAACAGTAAACAGTAGCACACACAAACATGGACAGTATCAGAATAATACCACAAGTAATCCCATATCTCTGATACAACATATGTGATTATGAGTGATCAAAGATGGTTCTGTACAAACACACTTCTACAACTATTATGAGATGTCAGCAATCTATGAGGGTAATCAAGCACACAGTACTGACACTGTAACATCTACTGCAGGGTTAAGAGGAAAACTGCTATACCTGTACATGCCATAATGATTAATCCAGGCTAGTTGACAGGTGTGCTTGGCATATATATATATATATATATATATATATGTATATATATATATATACATATATATATATATGAAGCACAAACTGAAAGGACTAGTTGAAGAAAAATTACAAATAAAACTCACACTTCAATGGCATGGAAAACTGACTGTTTTGTAATTTACACATTTCTGAAGAAGTCCTTGGATATTAAGGATGAAAGCGCTAAAATAAAATCGGTTCCGTTATAAGAATTTCACAGTGTTCTGCAGTTTATTTTCCATGCCGTTGAAGTGTGAGTTTTATTTATATATATATATATGGTTCTACCTGACATAGTCGAAACCACACAACACCGACAACCACATCACCGACACCACATATTCGACAGTCCATAAACACGAAACCACACATAACCGACAACGAAATAACCGACGGTACACAAACACGAAACCCCATACACTGCACACACCACAATAACAATTAAAAACAAAACACATCCCCATTCCACAAACCACACACACAACACAAGCACACCAAAATCCTTACAAGCCCACACTAAACCTTACTCCTAACCCTAAGGTCCGGCACTAATCGCACACTTACCACTACCCCGCCCCTAACCCTAACTCACTTAAACCCTAACTCACTTAACCCACCCCTATCGCTCCCTAACCCTAACTCACCTAACCCACGCCCTAACCCTAACTCACTTAACCCACCCCTATCGCTCCCTAACCCTAACTCACTTAACCCACCCCTATCCCCACAGACCGTCAATCTCCACACTTACCTGCCTCGCATACTCACACAGCCTTTCCCCATGTCGGCATCCTCGGCGTTGGTGTTGTCATCCGTCGTGTCGGTCTTCTGCATTGTCGATGTTCTGCCACTTTCGATCAAGGGCGGTCTTCTTCGATCTTCTGGAGATTCGCTGTCGGTCTTCTAGTCAGGTAGAACCATATATATATATATATATATATATATATATATATATATATATAGAGAGAGAGAGAGAGAGAGCACAATCCACACCATCATGAATGTAACCCATGCCACCAATGTTGTCAAAAAGCTATGTGTGCACTGTCTGCATCACTAGAACAGGTATCACACACACATCAGGCATAATACCTTGATGGGGGTTCTGCACCATCAGACTGTAAGGTTTATGCAATAAAAACAATACCTAGGTATGTCCAATAAGATGTGTGGGAGCTCACTGTGGCAAAGGTAGTACACTTGAGTTATGCATCCCTGGAAGATGTGCAGGGAGGTTCACGAAGAAGGGTGCATTGTACTCAGTTATTGGTGTGATGAAGGTTGCGAGTTATGGAAATATTATGGCCTTTGATGTGGATGTCCTGCACATACACAAGAGTCGTGCTACATACAAGGGAGTAGTCACCACTGTGGGCACATTCTGGTGGATGATCTGCATATCATCTACCTCAGTACACAGGTCACATACCACTTGGTCTGCTCACATTATCATTGGGCTGTGAGTTAGTTTTCATAATGTGCCTCTCTGGACTACATGAAGAGACACATGACTGAACTGTCAGATTATGTATCCCAGGCAGGGATGGCCCTAGTCCTAGGCAGCATTATACCTAGACCCAGGATGATGCCACATTATAAACAAAACGGATGGGTTTCAACAATTGGCTTAGCTTCTGGTGTCAAGTGTAGGGGTATCAGTATCTCTCAGCCTGGGCTTACATGGCTGACAAGCCATGCTACTTTGCCAGACATAGTCTGAACCTATGCCCTCTAGGCTGTTGGATACTGGCAAAGGCACTTCCCTCCCCCACAGTGCCTTTGTTAGGCAATGTGAAAGCAACAAAAGCTCCAACATAACAACATCCACTGGAGGCAAACTCAAAGTTCTGCTGCTTAATGCTAGGAGCATAAACATGAAGTTAAAGTGGAATAAATGGCCAATGTGCTAGCTGACAGATTTGGTGCAAAATTCTGCCCCCTGGCCCCACTGACACCAGTCCCCTGTCTAGTATCTCCAGACATCAAGTCATAGCTGCACTCTCCAAGGCTAAAAACCTCAAAGGTACCAGATAACATCCCAGGTTGCTTACTCATCATCATCATCTTCTTTTGGCTGTTCCCATTAGGGGTCGCCATAGCAGATTACCTGTTTCCATTTCTTCCTGTCCTCTGCATCTTGCTCTGTCACACCAACCACCTGCATGTCCTCTCGCACCACATCCATAAACCTTATCTTAGGCCTTCCTCTTTTCCTGTTACCTGGTAGCTCCATCCTTAGCATCTTTTTCCCAGTATACTCAGCATCCCTCCTCAGCACATGTCCAAACCAACATAATCGTGCCTCTCTGGCTTTGTCACCAAACCTTCCAACCTGGACTGACCCTCTAATATACTTATTCCTAATCCTGTCCACCCTCGTCACACCCAGTGCAAATCTTAACATCTTTAATTCTGCCACATCCAGCTCAAACTCCTGCCTTTTTGTCAATGCCACTGTCTCCAACCCATATAACATAGCTGGTCTCACTACCCTCTTGTAGACCTTCCCTTTCACTCTTACAGGTACTCGTCTGTCACAAATCACTCCTGACACTCTTCTCCATCCACTCCATCCTGCATGTACTGTCTTCTTCACCTCTCTTCCACACTCACTGTTACTCTGAACTATTGACCCCAAGTATTTAAACTCATCCACCTTCGCCATCTCTACTCCTTGCATCCTCACCATTCCTCTATCCTCCCTCTCATTCACACACATATATTCTGTCTTAGTCCTGCTGACCTTCATTCCTCTTCCCTCTAGAGCGTATCTCCATCTCTCCAGGGTCTGCTCCACCTGTTCCCTACTCTCACTACAGATCACAATGTCATCTGCAAACATCATAGTCCACGGGGACTCCTGTCTGATCTCGTCTGTCAACCTGTCCATCACCATTGCAAATAAGAAAGGGCTCAGAGCTGATCCTTGATGTAACCCCATCTCCACCTTAAACGCATCCATCACTCCCACCGCAGACCTCACCATTGTCACACTACCCTCGTACACATCCTGTACCACTCTTACATACTTTTCTGACACTCCTGACTTCCTCATACAATACCACAACTCCTCTCTAGGCACCCTGTCATATGCTTTCTCTAAGTCTACAAAAACACAATGCAACTCCTTCCGACATTCTCTGTACTTCTCCATCAACACTCTGAGAGCAAAGATCACATCTGTAGTGCTCTTTCCTGGCATGAAACCATACTGCTGATCACTAATCATCACGTCCCTTCTTAACCTTGCTTCCACTACTCTTTCCCATAACTTCATGCTGTGACTGATCAATTTTATCCCTCTGTAGTTACTACAGCTCTGCACATCACCCTTATTCTTAAAAATCGGTACCAAAACACTTTTTCTCCATTCCTCAGGCATCCTCTCACTTTCCAAGATTTCATTAAACAATCTGGTTAAAAACTCCACTGCCATTTTACCTAAACACCTCCATGCTTCCAGAGGTATGGCATCTGGGCCAACAGCCTTTACATTCTTCATTCTCTTCATAGCTATCCTTACTTCCTCCTTGCTACTCCATTGTATTTCATGATTCACTATCCCTACATCATCCAATCTTCTCTCCATCTCATTCTCTTCATTAATCAACCCCTCAAAGTACTCTTTCTATCTCCTCAATGCACTCTCCTTGCTTGTGAGTATGTTTCCCTCATTATCCTTTATCACCTTTACCTGCTGCACATCTTTCCTAGCTCGGTCCCTCTGTTTAGCCAATCGGTACAGGTCCTTTTCTCCCTCCTTAGTGTCCAACCTTTCATACAACTCTTCATATGCCTTATCCTTAGCCTTTGCCACCTCTCTCTTTGCCATGCACCTCATCTTCTTATACTCCTGTCTACTTTCTTCATCTCTCTGACAATCCCACTTCTTCTTTGCCAACCTCTTTCTCTGTATACTCTCCTGTACTTCCTCATTCCACCACCATGTCTCCTTGTCATCCTTTTTCTGTCCAGATGTGATACCAAGCACCTTTCTAGCCATCTCCCTTACTAGATCTGCTGTAGTTACCCAGCTATTTGGTAACTCTTCACTGCCACCCAGTGCCTGCCTTAACTCATCCCTGAACTCCACCTCGCAATTACCCTTTTTCAATTTCCATCACTTGATCCTTGGTGCTGCCCTCACACTCCTCCTCCTCTTCTTGATAACCAACGTCATCCTACAAACCACTATCCTATGCTGCCTAACGACACTTTCTCCAGTCACCACTTTACAGTCTCCAATCTCCTTCAAACTGGCCCTCCTACATAAGATATAATCCACCTGTGTGCATCTTCCTCCACTCTTGTATGTCATCCTATGCTCCTCCCTCTTGTTAAAATATGTATTCACCACAGCCATGCCCATCCTTTTCGCAAAATCCACTACCATCTGACCTTCTGCATTCCTTTGTTTAACACCATACCTACTCATCACTTCCTCATCCCCTCTGTTCCCTTCACCAACATGCCCATTGAAATCTGCTCCAATCACCACTCTCTCACCCTTGAGTACAGTCATCACCACTTCATCCAATTCACTCCAAAATTTTTCTTTCTCATCCATTGCACACCCAACTTGTGGAGCATATGCACTAACAACATTCATCATTACACCATCAATTTCCAGCTTCATAAACATCACTCTATCTGACACTCTTATCACCTCCAAAACACTCTCAGCATACTATTCCTTCAGAATAACTCCTACGCCATTTCTCCTCCCATCCACAACACGATAAAACAATTTGAACCCACCTCCGATACACCTAGCCTTACTCCCCTTCCATCTGGTCTCTTGCACACACAATATACCAACCTTCCTTCTGTCCATCATATCAGATAGCTTTCTCCCCATACCAGTCATACTGCCAACATTCAAAATTCCGACCCTCACTACCACAGTCCTAGCCTTTCTCCTCTCCTCCTGCCTTCGGCCATGTCTTCCACCTCTTCTCCTCCTTCGGCCAACAGTAGCCCACTTTCTGCCAGCACCCTGTAGGCTAACAGTACTGGTGGCGGTCGTTGTTAACCCGGGCCTCGACCGATCCGGTATAAAAATTTTTCTTGTTGACTGCATGAAGTGTTTTGGCAAAGTTTTACGCCAGATGCCCTTCCTGAAGCAACCCTCCCCATTTATCCGGGCTTGGGACCGGCACAAAGAAATGCACTGGCTTGTGCATCCCCAGTGGCTCTAAAACAGGACCTAGTAGACCAAATTAGCATCTTATTTAACTATAGCCTGAAAACTGGCTTTGTTCCATCTGAGTGGAAAACAGCAGCAGTAATCCCCTTACACAAAGGGGGGGGGGCCAGCAACCAACCCTGGGAACTATAGATCTATAAGCCTAACCAGTCTCATCTGCAAGACAATGGTAAGAATCATCATGGACCTTACTAACAGGGACATAGGTGACCTTCAAACATGAAGTTAAAGTGGAGGAAATGGCCAACTTACTAGCTGACAGATTTGGTGCAGAATTCTGCCCACTGGCCCCACTGACACCAGTCCCCTGCCTAGTATCTCCAGACATCGTCTGCAAGGCAATGGTAAGAATCATCATAGACCATACTAACAGCCTACTCTACCCGATACTGTGAAGCTCTCACTTCCGGTCAGTACCTGCCTGGATCTATCCTTCTCCGCCCCTTTCTACCCCTAACTTCCTTACCAATCCCTTAATACTTCTAACTTCCTTTCTGACCACATAAATATATCCAACTCCTTCTGCCGCCATCTTTATTTCATGGATTAGCTCCTGGCTGCTGTGTGTCTCTGGCTACGGTGTCCTATACCATTGTAAGTAACACATTGCTGTACTTTAAGTGCTTATATCACTATTTGTCAACTAAAACATGTGGAATTAAGGGTGTTTACTCAATAGAATGCTCAACTTGGCTATATAAAGTGTGCCGGTCAAATTATCTCTGTTAACTGCTATTCTGTGTATGCGTGTTGCACGTGGAACAAGATACATGCAGTTTCAGCCACTTTCAGGATATCCAAGGCTTCTTTAAGTGACATGGTCTCATTCATTATTGAAATGCCGAAATATGTTAGCGTTTTGGTGATTTCGGCTGTCATTAGGGGATTCCTGCTAAATGTTTTATTCTTTGCGCTGTTTTTAACACAGACAATGCCAAGGTAATCAAGTGTTTCTGATAACCAGACTGAATATACCAGTAAAAAGTCCGTGGATACTTTACAAAGTCATGGTAACAGTAATTTTAAAAAATGTTGTATAGGATTAGCGTTTTTGGTTCACACGGACTGTTGTTAGCAGATGGCTGCTCATTTTAGATTCTAAAAGCTACTATCAGTATAGACATCACCACATTAAATTAGCGATTCTGCTAACCAGGCTGTATATATGGGGAACTTGAATACTGCTACAACAAAATCGCCAAATTCGCCACAGGGGCATCCTACCGTAGTCACCACTGTCTCTCACTTGTTGAACTGGGCTGGCTTGAACTCCCTCACCTCCTTCAGTCATATCAACTCTCACTCGCCCATAAACTAGCAAACCATCCTCTAAGTGTCCCATCCCCCCAGAATCTACTCCAACCCTGTCGCACCACCAGACCACTAAGATCCAGCAACAAAAATCACTTGCAGATCACTAAAGCCAATAACTCTGCTGGTGAAGCACTATTCTCTTACACCATAGCCAAATTATGGAACTCCCTTCCACCCACATTTACCTCCGTACCATCATGCACCCACTTCAAAACTTTACTAAAAGCGCACCTAAAAACATGCTGGTTATGCCCTTGCAACTCCCACTGTAATATCACCCACTCCATCCAACCATTACCTTTCTTTCCACTCCACTAACTACCTTGATTATAGCAAGCTCAGATGCTCATAAGCCTAGTACTTATTATACAGCAGGAACTTCTTATTGTAACATTTGTTAATGTCTGTTATGTACTTCACAGATAAAAATTCTAGTTGTCTACTGATGTACTATGTTCTTCATCTGTAAATATGTTGTAAGCAATTGCTATGTTAAATTGTTAATCGCTATGTAATCCAATGTAACTACTGTCTGTTTATTTTAACTGTGGAGCTTTTCTCCCCGGGCCTCCGCTGAAAATGGACCTACGTCCAGTCGGACACTCCCAGCCAACAAATGTGAATAAATAAATAAATAAATAAATAAATAAATAATAGCCACTTCTCGTAAGAGTGCTTGAATTTTCACTATTAATTACAAAATAATTATGCTACTATTAGAAAGCTGTTACATTTCCAGTAGAAAACCTGCTCTAGTACTTTTAATACTATCTGGATATATATAGGGGACTTGTTATTTTTCCATTTATATGCTGCCTCACATATAGAAAATAACATGTTAGATCTATGCTTTTGCTAAATCCCTGAATATAAAGTTAACTTGACAAATTATGCTATAGCAACTGTTTTTTACAGAGTGTGCTTAGGACTGTGTGGCAATAAGCTGTCCTATTTATATGCATTGTGTTTTTACAGCTGTAGTTATGTGTTACACACATATTACTGCCACATAGTCTATTAATAGTAACTGTACTGTATCAGAAGCATCAAAGGAAGTTTTTTCTGCTTTCATGCTGCTGTCAAACTAGGCTGAGATACCTAACTAGCCCCTAGGTATCAGTGATTACATAGAACTGTATTAGTATGCCAAGTCCAATACAACCTTTCCTGTTCTTCTATGAACCTAATATGTTTTTGTATTGATTGTATACTAATTTTTTAATAGTGCTGAATTTTCTAAATGCATTTACCTATATTCATAAATGGAAATAAGTATACTTGACAGCCACATCATTACCTTTCTGACCATTTGTAGGTACTGCCATTTCATCTGATACTTGTATTGGGTAACTGCTATTTGGCCAGCTACTAACAAACTGTTTACCTTACCATGTTTGTCTTCTCTCTCCCTTTATTTACCCAGCTCTCCATCCTGCTTGCCCTGAACTAGGGAATGAGGATCTGCCCTGCCTGAAGGCCAATAACTAAACCTTATGTTAAGACTATTGGTCTCTACCTGAACTAAAGAATAGAGCCAATCCTCTCCCTAAGCCTCATTCCTACAAGGAACCAAGAAAGTATGTGTTCAATAACTATTGTATTAAAAAATATACTTGAAAATATATTTCCATGTTATTGAAGTCTGCTCCCTAGCCAGGACAGCCAGCAGCCTTACGCTAATCTTCTTTTCTCCTAAACCTTAACATACTACCCATGTGTAGTCTCTGTAGCTAACCCCTGTTTATCATCCATTACTCCTAGACCTGATAACACTCGTGTGAAGCTACTTGTGTTTTTATCCTTATCCACTTCTCCTAGTATTTGCCTTGTACATCCATCCCGCTGTTTTGAAATATATTTATTAGGCAACTTGCTTTTCTTTTACTTGTTGTTATCCCAGTCCTGCTCACTCCTCTATTTTCACTATAACTCACTCTCTTCCACACCCATCTCCACCTTACCTCAGCAGTCAGCTCTTCATTGATTGTTCTTGGGGTCCACTTCATTTACTGGCTCTATCCCGCTCCGTTCGCCCTGCGGGCTCACTCTGCTCCTCTACCCTGCCCCAAATTCTCACCCGCCCCAGTGCTCCTACATTTATACACCCAAACCACACCCCTATACTAACTACCAATTATAGATCCCAGTCCTTAAAGTGCCAGAACCAACATTTCCAAGTCTCATCTTAGTAAACCACCTAACTTACCCTTATTGTTACCCTATATACAACTCAGCCATAATGTCATTCATATCAACCTCTCCACACCTGAAGATCCTACTTCTATCTTCCCTCATACCTATTCTTTCTATATCTTATCTATTTGCATTTTATGAACATCTCCACTACATAAACCTTTGTTACCCCACAAAGCAAACCTCCACTCCACCATTAGCACACTCTCAAAGCCATTCAAACACACCCAGCACAATAGCCTACCTACCAGCAAAATATCACACACTGACTCACATCAGATACCACAGGCCAAAAGCTAGGAAATCTCAGTTCCTAACATGTAAACCTCTACAACTTACACTTAGAATTCAACTCCAATCCTTAATAGATGCAGATATACATCCCAATCCAGGGCCAAATTCTATCAAGACCATAGAGAGCCATAACACAACCCCCATTAGTACTCAGCTCCTTACCAGACCTCCCATCTCACTATTGATAGCCCATCTTAACATCAGGAGCATAAATAATAAGGTTGCCCACCTACATGCTCTTATGGATGTGCATTCATTTGATATCCTGTGTCTCACTGAAACATGGCTCAAACCATCTGTACAAGACAATGAATTTATACCACCAGGGTACAGCATCTTGAGACTAGACCGAAAAGCTAAGAAGGGAGGTGGAGTAGCTATACTACACAAATCTGGATTACAGGTGACCTCTGTTGACTCTAATCCCCCTCTAACTAGTAATGCAGAAATCTTTATCTCCAAAATTCAACTCAATAATTGTAAATCCATCTATATTATTGCTGTCTACCATCCCCCAGGGACTACCATCCCCCAGGGAATAACTCTAACACCCTATAAAATATCCTAAATTGGCTTTCCACCAACTATCCCCAAGAAACAATAGTACTCAGTGACTTTAATATCAACTGGAAAAGCTGTACTTCTGAACAGCCTTTTACTCATATTAACCTACATGGGTTCACTCAAACTATTATCTCCCCCACAAGGACCAATAAACTCAATAACAATGAAAGCACCCTAGACTGGATTCTGATAAATAGACATCACCAAACTTACAAAGTAGGGACTCTTCCTGAGAATATAAGCGACCATGCACTCAGCTTCATAATCAGATTTAAGACTGACATCCCTAGCCCAATCACCTATAGAACAATAAGGAGTAACAAAAATTTTAATCCTGACATCTTCCAAACTGAACTTAAAGCATGCGACTGGTCACCCCTCAAAAACTTACCTCTAGAGGAAGCAGTAATCTACTTTAATACTAAATTCTTAGGTATTCTAAACTTCCATGCACCAAAAAGGACCATTAGAGCTAGGAATAAACCTGCCCCCTGGCTCTCAAAAGCAACCAAACAAAAAATGCTCCTCAGAAATAAAGTCTGGGCCAAGTGACTTACTACTAAAAGCCCAGAGGATCATTTAAAATTCAGGCAGCTAAGAAATGATACAAAAAACGCCATTCTGTCAGACAAAAGAAACTATTACATTCAACTCCAACATACCCAACAAAACAAACCACAAAGATTCTGGGCAGGGATTAACATACGTTTACACCCAGGCCATTCTGTCACACCCACCCCATTAGGTACTGACCGTAATAGTCCAAAGCAAATTGCCAATACCTTTAACACATTCTTTACTAAGACCATTCAGTCTCTTGCCAAACAACTGACAGCTCATCTCTGACTTCCTCTACTGCTACCTTACCTCCCTCATTTCATCTCAAACCTGTCCCCACATCCCTTATCTGTACCCTTATTCTGAAACTCAAACCTACCACCCCCGCAGCGGATCTCCTACCTGCAGAATATCTGCAAAAATCTGCAAAAGCCATAGCCTACCTCATCTCCATTCTGATTAACAGAACAGTCTCGGAGGGAACTATTCCATCTATTTGGAAGATCTCACATATTATCCCCCTGCATAAAGGTGGAAACTCCAGGGAATTATCCAACTATAGACCTATTGCTATACTATCTCCACTGGCAAAAATCATAGAGAAATGCATTAATAGGCAACTGTTAAAACACCTAATAGATAACAACTTATTAGCTAACTGCCAACATGGATTCAGGCTATTTCATAGCACTACAACTGCCCTTTTATCCTTCTCTGACTGTATTAACAAAAATTACAATAACAACACTCTATCCTCAACCCTTTTTATTGATCTCTCTAAATCCTTCGATATGGTTAACCACCAACTTCTCATAAACATACTCAAAAACCTATCTCTAGATGCACTGGCTATGCAATGGCTTCAATCCTACTTAAACAATAGGCAACAGGCTGTTCTGTGGGAGAACAACTTATCTCCCCATCTCCCCATTGCACTCGGTGTCCCCCAAGGCTCTATACTTGGACCTCTTCTATTTTCTATTTTTATCAATGACCTACATTCTGTAATTCCTCAAGCTACCTCAATACAATATGCAGATGACTCCACATTAACATGCTCAGCGCCCACTCCATCAGACCTTCAGTCTCTCACCCAAAATGTGTTTAACACAGTAGAGAAATGGTTACTACACCATTGCCTCATTTTGAACCCCCAAAAAAACAAACTCCTACTTTTTACTCCCACCCGTAGGGCTTCCCCACTATACTTTACTGTTACATCAAACAATGGTACTATCATATCCCCTGACTCAACCACAAAACTACTAGGGGTACTAATTGATAATAACCTTAACTTTGATACTCACATTAACAGTACCATAAAAACAGTCAACAAAAAACTAGGCTCCCTCTATAGAATCAAATCCTTTCTCACCCCACTAGCAAGGGCTACTATTGCCCAGATCCACTTAATCTCCACCCTCTTCTACGGCTCCCCTATATATACTAACTTCTCAAAAAGCAACTTGAACAAACTGGCTGTCTCCTACAACAATATTGCTAGATTTGCAACAGGCTCTACATTCAGAACCCATCACTGTACTAATTATGAACAACTAGGATGGCTAGAGTTGCCAAATTTACTTCTATTTAAACAATTAACAGTTGCCTACAAAATCCTGTATCAGCCTACTAAAACTTACCAACCTTATCACCCTCACAACAACCTTAAGACCATATGCTCTTCTAATAAAATAGTAGTACAAATAGGTAAAACCTACAATATGGCTGGTGACTCTTTGTTCTCTAATACCGTGGGTAAAACCTGGAACTCTCTCCCCAGTGACCTGACCTCCCTTTCCAAACTAACACAATTTAAAAGCAAGCTGAAAACCTACCTTAAATCCCATTGGTTATGTCCCTGTGTGAACCCAGACTAACTACACACTCTTTTTTCACAAAGACATTAACTGTATATACTAATTGCCTATTGAAAACCATAAAGATAATGGGCCTTATATATTATTAAAATGTCTTCATCAATACCCCTAAAATGTCTTCAGCATTAACTACCTATAACTAACAAATGTTATAAGTCATATGATTCTGTAAGCAGACATGTTTTGAAGTGAAAATATTTGCTTATATATTTAATGTACCCACATCTGTAAAATCTATCATGTATAAAATTGCTTAATTTTGTATTGTACCTATACCTGTTAAATATTGTTATTTTTATATATAAATTTGACTGTGTTTTTGAGGAGCTTTTCTCCCCGGGCCTCTGCTGAAAATGGACATATATCCAGCTGGACTAGCCCAGTCAACAAATGTAAATTAAAAATAAATAAAATAAAATAAACTCTAGACCCAACCAAATTTGGTTTTGTGAAGAGTAGAGCATGCTTATTAAACCTAGTAGACTTCTTCAGGAAAGTCACCAAAGCCCTGGATGAAGGCAAGACAGTGCTCACAGCCTATCTTGATCTGGCCAAGGGTTTTGACACAATCCCCCACTCAGCTATAATTGAGAAACTCTCTCAGCTTGGGAATTAACCCTTACATCACCAGATGATTAGCCAATTGGCTCACCAACATAACATATACTGTCAAAGTTGATGACTTTACTCAAAGATCCATCACAGTGGCTTACCACAAGGATCTGTGCTGGGCCCTTTACTGTACAGAATATATTTCTTAGACATCCAGGCTGAAGTATACAGCCTTTGGGTTAACAAGTTTGCTTATGATTGCAAATTAGGTGCAGTGAGTCCACCAATAATGTAAACATATTACAGGAAGGGCTAACACAGACAAATGATTGTTACCAAAGCCACAAGTCTGAAAATAAATGCAAAAAAAGATGCCATCATTTTTGCCTTTTGCAAAGTGGAATTCCCTGTTAATTATAGCATTGACAACACCCCCCCAAGCTCAAACCCAGTGGTGCAAGACCTGGGAACACAGGTAGATAGCAATCTGAACTTTGACTATCAAGTTTCCACAGCTGTAAGGAAAGCCTTCTATGTTGTGCACCTCATAAGTCAGATTATTATATCCAGGTCTGAGGATGTTATAACACCACTGTACTCAGCTCTCATCAGAACACTAGTTGAGTACAATGCTGATTTTTGTATGTACCTCACCAGACACCTGCAGCAGCTGGAAATATCACAGGGGTTTCTGAACAAGGAAATACAGGACCTACAAACCATGCCATGATGTATGTGGATAGACTGAAAGCATTGTCACTGTACTCTGTATCATATATGTTGCTGAGAGGTAACTTGTGCCTGGCCTACAGGGCAGCCTCTGACCCTATCCTGATGGAAATGTTGCACATCCACAAATGTAATAGCACAAGAGTCCTTCACTCACTCTAAGGATATTAACCCAGCCTGTGAAATTAACAGCACATTATTGAGAGACAGCTATAGCTGATGATATCAGCAGGATCTGATGAGAGTAAGATGATAATAGCAGTGTCCACATGCTGGTGTAAAGTGCTCTGTCTAATGTCAAGCAAGTGCACAAATACACAAACACCAGTTGACTGCAGTGAGATTAGAACCCCAACCTAAGTACACAGACTATAGAACTCAATACTATATGCAAGCACTATGGCATGAGTATGATTTTCATAAGGCTGCAGGACAATTTATAGTGGATGGCATCAGCACTGGATGTCTGAGAGAAGATGTGGGGAGGTCTGCATGAAATGGATGTGTAGACATGTCCAACTGTCAAAATATTGTGCTCCATGGATTGTAGTGATGACTGCAGGATACTCAGTTATGCTCTTCTGACTAGACAGACACACACATGCACCAGTTGACTGTTGTGAGAACAGAACTCCGAAGTACATGGACAAGATAACTCAGTACTTTACACAAGCACCATGGCACAAGTCTGACTTTTATAAGGCTGAAGGATAATTTATAGTGGATGACATCATCACTGGATTTTTGAAAGAATATGTTGAGAAGCCTACCTGAAACAGATGTGTAAGCATGTCCTACTGTCAAAATATTTGTATTCAATGGAATTGTAGTGGTGACTGCAGGATACACAATTATGATCTTCTGAATAGACACACACACACACACACACACACACACACACACACACACACACACACACACACACACACACACACACACACACACACACACACACACACACACACACACACACACACACACCAATGTAATTCAGTGACAGCAGAACCCCTACCTAACTAAGTACATGGACTAGATAACTCAGTACTTAATGCAAGTGCCAAGGCACAAGTCTGCCATTTACATGGCTACAGGACAATTTATAGTGGATAACATCAGCATTGGATGTTTGAGATGTTGGATGCTTGAGAGAAGGTGCTGGGAGACCTGCATGAAATGGATGTGTAGGCATGAAGAACTGTCAAGATATTAAAGAGCGTCATATTACTAGATTGATGAGCATGCAAAGTGTAGCATTTGCTGTTGTGTTTCCAATGTACAGGTATACCTTAAAATGACAGCTTTTCAAACTATATGTAAACAACTGTCCACATTACAACATGTACTGGAAAATATGAATGTGCATTGTCAATATAAATATGTACACACCATATAAGAAAGCATTTTTAATTTTTATCTGTAATGCAGTTGGTATTTTTGAGAACAAATACTGACAGACCATATTTCAAGTGCATGGGTGCACGTAACACACAGCCGCAGTATAAATATGTGTTCTTTCTTTAAAAATTTCCTTCCCTTTCTTTGTATTTTATATTTACTTTCATGGGCTGAAGATTAAATGGGCAGTAAACATAAGTCACACATACTCATGTACACTTTCCATAGTGCAGCTCCGAAACAGCTAGTTTGCGTGATGAATGGTAACGTGTTTGCACATGCAAGATACACATTTAAGGACTCCTACTGCACTTGACAAGAACTTATCATTACTGGCTATGGTAGATACATGTAACAGATACAATGACATTCTTACATGGTTCATATAAGAAATGTTGTGTCATAATTTTTCTCACCTTCAAAAATTAGTGATACTACTTTCCCCATTTGAATATAGTTAAGTGACATGCAAATGTTGTTCTCTGCTCCATTCATAACATTTTGATAGTTTTATTGCTTTGCTCACCTCCACACAAACACATTAAGTGCAGGGACAAAGCAGGCAGCACTTTGGACAGTACTGAGTGGAAGAAAAATACCTGCTGCCTAGCTGACTCTGTGGCAGCAGGTATAAAACATCAGTACATTTTTGTTTCTGAGATCAGATGATACAGGGCTTGAATCCAGGTCAATGTATGTTTTTATAAAATTTATTCTGGATGTAATTATATAATTAAATGTGATAATTTTAGCAGATGTGAGAGGGAATGACTACAGTGGCGTATTGAGGATGTCATTAAATAATTAAATGTGATAACTTTAGCAATGTGACAGGGAATGCCTACAGTGAAGTACTGTATAAAAACAAACACCACTGAATTGATTAATGTCAGCAGCACACATATGGATTACATGGTATACATTCAATTGATCAGCCTGTGGATGATCGATCGGAATACGGTCGAAAGCAGTGCAGCTAAAACCTCAAAAATGCGAACGCAATTATTGTGAATCGCAAAACATCCTCCCCTTTGACCTATGGTAGCACTTGTTTAGGTGGTAAAGTGGTCGGAAATGTCGCATTTGGTGTTTGATATGACATTCCAACTGTTCAGCAATGAGAAATTTGGTAATAACACTCAGTGTTATACCCGATCGAGCAATGTTAGCTCGATCAAACAAATGTATTCCGGATTACATATTTATACATTCATCAGTGTAAAGAAATAAAAAGCATATGAACCTTTTTAATATGAATGCCTTTAATCTATCTGTGTGTTATGTTAGTACTGCATAACTACACCATGCCATATGTCATAAAGAACCATTTACAGTCACTTGACATTGGTGGTGATGCTAAACTCTGCACAAACACAGAGGACAAAAAGTGAATGGCTTCACTGGGCATTTGTTACTTATAGGTGTGGTGTGTGATTCTATTTTTTGACCAGATAAAAGGTGTCAAAATGGGTTTGATAGGAAAGTGGTGAAATAGGGATGCAAGCAGGGAAGAAGAACAAAAGGAAAGCAATAGAGGAATATGCAGGAGGGAGGTAGAAAATAACCATAGCTATCCACTTCTTTAACATTGTAAAATGAAAGATATGTATACAATATTAGTTGAATTTGGAGTGTCACCTCAACAAAGTGGGGTGACAACAATGCAATCATGTTGACTAGCCAAGTGGACTGACTCAATTATGTTGAGAAGATGCATGTGAAGTGGAGAGCTATGTATGGGATGTTTTTTTTTTCTGGGAAAGGTGCCCTTTTCTTTTTTTTTTTACATCAGTAAGCGAGGAATGTTGGGTAAGGAATGTAGGTATTTCTGGGTCAGGTAAGTAGGGTCAGTGTGGAAGCATATGCAACCAGAAAAGACAAACAAGACAAAAGACTGGGATGGTGAAAAAACAACACCATGATTGGGGATAGGGAGGGGACAACAGAGGCCTATGACCACCAAACATGGGTACAGTGAGAATCTAATCCTCACCCACAAGACTGTCATTACTGCCTCCTTACTCCGCTGGCTGTTGGAGTGCTTGATTTCTTCTCCTATGGACCATGAAAGAGTCTATTTTCTCTATCTGGCATAGGTGTGTTCTCATGGTGCTCCGTATGACCCTATGCACCAACCCTAGCAACTCCTGTCAGACATTTACCCAGAGGGTACCACAGCACCAGCTGCTGGGGTATTACTACCTGATGTGGAGGGCCCAGATAGTGCAGGGTTAGCAAAGGCCATACTGCCAGGTTGTGTCCCAGATGTACTGGGTATCGGTGCAGTAACCAGTGTAGCAGGGGCAGGTTGAGCCATGGGGGTTGACCTACCTCCTTATGCTGTGAAGCATTTTGTGATTTATTCACAGGTGCATAAGCATTTTGATGCACATAGAAAAATAAAAAGAGAGATAAGGTTTGGGGTAACAAGAAAAAAAGAGATAATTAATACTGTCATGTGTGACATACAATGCATTGTCACAATAATGATGTATTTTATACTTCTCTGTACTTCTACATTTAAGTATACTTCTTAAGAACTGCAAACTATAAGTAATGAGTGCTCAAAGTAATCATTGCAATGTACATATATATTACACATATGCTTTGTCAAATAATACATATTTCAGTTAAAAATAGGACATTTTTGCCACTTCTGGTAAAATTAAATTATTGTAATATTTGTGAAGGATTTTAGAATTGTATTTTAAATATTTGTTATCTGTGGTATTTGAACTATAACATCTGATTGCAGTATTACACCTGACTCCTACAGTTAGCTAGTGCTAGAGACTGCAGCATGCATGCTTGCTTCTTCTGTTAAGATATGCATGCTTAATTTGCTACTGATTTTTGAAGAGCTGTACTTTAGCTGAAATAATAGCTGTGTTGTGCTGAATACATACCTATTTACCCCTTGCTTCCCTCAATCTCTCTATTTACTCAGATCTCATGGTCAGCTGTGTAACAAAAAGAAGAGAATAAGAGAAGATCATTATGCATATCTGTCTTCCCAATATGCAGTTTTCTATCTACTATTAATTCTATTTGTTACTATAGTTACACAACTGTGGGATGTCAGCAGTGCTAAACCCCTGCAGCCATTATCCCTCTTGCACCTTTTTAGGTCAATAAAGTGAAGCCTATACTGTTCTCTTGTGTGTGGAATGCCAGTCACACTGGAGACAGTCTTGGCCAGAGTATTCCATGACTCAGTCTTTTACTGAGACTCAGTGTAGTCCCCCTGCAGCAGCCTTTGGCTATGGCACTTTACAAGGAGTCCAATAAAGATCCTGGACTCCTCAACACTCTACCTCTGTGTCCTAAATCGAGCACCTTCCCTTCTTCCACCAGAAATGTCTAACCAGAGAGAAACAGCAATAGTAATGAGTGATTTCCTGGCAATATGTGTTATCACATTTACTGGTAGTGTACAAAAGCAAACAATGATGCCAACCATGTTTATGCAATTTTAAGCAGAGTGTGACAATACCAAACAGAGATGAAAGCAGTTTTTGAAACTGGAAGGCTAATCTGACACTTGGAATTTGTTTGATGGCTCTCTGCTGCTGTAAATAATAGGTGATTTAACTTTGTAGACATTTACTGGCCTGCCACAATTTTTGTGTGGCTTTACACACTGATAAAATTTTAGTTTTACAATGTGGGATTCAAACCTATGCATAAAGGACAAAACATTATTTTCCACAGCAGTGATTTTTCATCCTTCCCAAAGAAGAAGTGCTACTCAGACTTACTCATTATTTACATATCAATACATATGACAAACTGAGGGGTTAACCATGTATGTTTGTGACCTGACAAGATCTTGGTTTATACATCGCAGTGTGTATGAATATTATTGGTCTGAAGATCATCCAAGGCCAGAGAGCACAATTATGATTACAGAAACATATCAGAAGCTATACCCTCATTCAAACAAATAATTCATATGAGTTTATTAAAACTGAGTGTACAATCCTTAATAAAACTGGAACTTTTTAATAATTTTAATACAAAGTAAAATGGCACAACTGTAAAGATAATTGGAATTTGCTGAATTAGACCCCAGGATCATCCACCTTGCAGCTCTGCACTTACACCTGCTACCACAGGAACAGTTACAAAACAGTTGGATACATTTATATTCACACAACTCCTGAATGTAAAACATTGTGCACTGCCACTTAGAGTGTTTGCATGGTGGCAAAACATAAAGGATATAATGTATCCGTTTTGAAATTATCTACTGCCTGCTGCCTCTGTGCAGGTGTTAGGTAAGGTTGCTAACAGTCATGCAATGCTACTTAGTGGGTTTGTGTGATAAAAAGCAAAATATGCAACAATATATCCTTCTTGAATTTGAGAATGTCTACATCCTGTCTGCTTCATGTGTTGGCAAGAACTCCAGGTTTGCATGCCAGTAAGTGATGTGCAAATGTGAGAAGCATAGTTAACCTGTTTTATCCTCTTGAGCAGTGTTTCTTAGGTTTGATCCTTAAAAGACAAATGTCATCAAAAGATAGTATATATTGTGTAGATAACTGTTTAGTGGATGTGCTACACACACACACACACACACACACACACACACACACAAAAACACACAAAAACACAGGATTTACAACTGTAGTTTATGTATTGTTTATCATAGAAGTACATTACATGACATTTATTGTATTTCTCTGTTTCCCTGTTTGCACTAAGCTGTGTATTGCACAAACACTGGTATTAAAAAGTATCTGTGAAATAAACATTGCAAAATAAATGTTAGTAGACTTGAAAATTTGTACAGAAGTCTGGATTTCAGCCCTCACACCAATGAACCTACAAAACACAGCAAGGGTGTCTTTGCCACAGAAACAGCTTTGCAGCAGGAATGAAAATCATTCTGCGTATGAGCAAGTCCCAAATCATCCACAGTATTAAAAAGATATATGGCATTTGTACACTTCTGAGTTATTTGTACATGTGTTAATTTCAGATGTAGTGTAATAAGTGAGCACACAACCTTTTGTGACTATTGTTTGCAGAAATGCAACTCTGTCTTATTCTTGTATGATAATCTTCTCGTATCTGAGCAGAAATCTGAGACATGCAGTCTGTAAGGCATTTTGTATCATTGTCCTTAAAATGTGTGAAAATATTAAATGGCAATAATATATAATTTTCTACAAATGTAGGGAAGTTTGATATTACTGAAGAGAAACTGTGAAATATGTGCTGCTTACTAACATTTAAAACCTTGATACAATTACGTCTACACTTTGTAAGTCTAACCTGGCTGACACACCCATTGAAGGTAAGGTAATCTGAATTGTTGTATTTTCCTTCTCTCTACCAGTAATCATTCACAGTTGCAATCCATTAGCAGAAAGCACTGAGAGAGTGCCTGCACTACTTCATCTGTTAAACAGAGTCAAGCATTTGGGATTCAGCCATTCTAATGAGTTCACACCTCATTTGCATTTTTCAAAGTGCTCACAGGCCTGAATCTACACTATAAAAAGGGAAACTTAGCTAGGGAACCTGAAGGTGGCGACACTTATTTATGTGGATAAAACAGCAGAAGATTGCTATTAGTTTGGATTTATCTGCACAGATGACTACTAATCTTGATAAGGTATGATTGTATTTTTAGTTATATACTGGATTTGCTCATGTCAGTAGTAATATATATATATATATATATATATATATATATATATATATATATATATATATATATATATATATGCTATTTTTGTCTGTAAGCACTTCTTAGAAGTTTACTAATCAAGGCATTTTACTTTCTCAGATGCACAGCCTTATTAACTTTCATCACAAGTGTTATGTTCCAACTGTTTCTTTTTACACTTTTCTGTTGTTATTTCAGTGAAATGTAATGACACAGGGGTGTTAGCCTTCTAGGATGGCCCATAGACACCTCTAGGGGAGTGCTGGGGACAGGTAGAGGTGACTGGCAATTGCATAAAAATGAATGTTCTGTGGTAAATATGTACACATGTTTTTGTGATAGTTTCTTTGATAGCACTTATAAAAATTCACTGATGCTTTATTCCTTTGTTTGGTACCAAAATGCCATTTGCCTGTTATTGTTGTGGTGGGAGAACCAGGTTACAAGTCTGTGTTGGCACAAACAAAATTGTTTGTACAGACGTTTGCTTTGCTATTGTTACTCCCCTTGTTTTGGATCAAACCTTGCTTTGTGTGTAACTGTGATATGTTATAACCAAATAAATCCTTTTTTATATTTGAATATCTTAAAGGTTTTTTGTTTCTCCAGTGGGTAATATTTAAAAAAACTACTTATGTGTTATATCTAAGCAGGACTTTTATTTACTTGATATTTACGTGTAGTATCCTTCTTTTGTGTTTTATGTCACCTATGGCTATGGCACCCAAGCATTCCGATCCATGCAAACACCACTTCAGTGCCCCTGAGAATGATGTAATTGTCCAAGCTTTTAGGCAACATGATGCCTTTCTGATTGAGGGAGGACACAGGGATATGCCTGGAAGAATGCAAACTTGGCAGCAGATAGTGAATGATGTAAATACTGTTGGGGAAGCAGCAGTACATATAATCAGGTGTGTCATAGGGCCACTGACATGATTTCATTGGCCCGGAGGACAGTAGCTACAGTGACCCATGGATAGATGACTACCATGGAGCCTGCTACACAGCCACCTCTGACACCAAATGAAGAGTTCCTGTCCACTGCCAGGAATCCAGAAAGCTCTGTGGAAAGTGCACAATGGCATGTGATTGATGGTGGTGCTGATAAGCAGGTCACAGAAATATTTATTTTATCCATATGCATTATGTGGGTGTCAGGACTGTGTGTGTGTATTGCTGTACCATCTGTGATAGTGGCAGCAGTGTTAGTTTGTTGGCATATATTAAACTGTAGTAGTATAGCTATTAATTTCTTTCCTGTGTTTGTTGCTTATTATCACAAGTGATCCTGACAGTAGAAGTATAGGATCTTATCATCTGATGTCAGAGTATCAGTGGACTCTGATGATGATGGTGGGCAAACAGAGGCACCGTGTGTGTGTGTGTGTGTGTGTGTGTGTGTGTGTGTGTGTGTGTGTGTGTGTGTGTAGGGGGGTGCAGTGGTTGACTGACACTGCGATTGACAATGAGCCATCACCTGTAATTCCATCTGACACAGGCAGTAACCATATGCAAACCCATTCCAATAAGCCCTCAGATATTGGACAGGTAAAGGGTGTTACATTCAATTAGGACAGTGCGGTTACTGTGGCTTCAGTTCCCATTGACTCTGGCTGTAGCCAAAGTGTGGCAAGGTGCCATGTAGGAGGGTTGTTAGGGTTGCTCGGAGGAGGCCTGCTGTATTCTCCACCTGATCCAGGTGTGTTTTTCTGTTCCACTTGACATATGTTTAAGGCTGTCATGGAGATGCAGGCACATTCCAATTGGGCTTCTGAGGAAATGCTTAGGGTTGGCAATGTGGCACAGGCTGATTTGCATAACTCCCTCCACCAAGTTGCTGATTCAATGGATTGGATGAATGACACATTGAAATGGACAGTATCTGTGATAGAATGTCTGGTGGAAGGGGGTGGCATCCACATGAGCATAGGTCATCCACATCATCTGATGTTAGCTGACATTGCCATGCCAGAACACACTTCTGTAGTGGCACTACTTCCATTGGTCCATCAGTGGTTGAGGTGTCCACACCTAGATGTGGCAGACCATGGGGTCATTGTCCTGTGTGTATTCATGAAGAAAGCTCATCCAGCAGATATCAGTCACACTCAAGTAGCAGCAGTACATCTGACCATAGGCATAGATTTGTCAGTGCAACTCCTGTCAGAGCCAGTTCTCATGTTCAGGTACAATGACAATGAACTGCTACCTCTACCATGTATGGCTCACACCTGTCTGACATACCAAGATGTGGACCTATCATAGAGCTTGTCTGTGTTTTTGCAGCCACTCACACACCAATTTCACCTGGAGTGCCCATAGAGATGCACACAAAACAGTTGCATGGTTCAGTTGTGAGGCTTAAAACTCATTTTGTCTCAGTGGCCACATGATACTCTATCCAAATGTTTGTCTATTTCTCTTTCACACACACTTACTTACCTTTTTTGTTAGCCTATGCTTTTTTCTCCCCCTCATACAACACCCTGTGCAAATGATGATAACTGTGCTGTATCCTTTTTTTCTATCTTTTCTGGATTCAGGAATACATAAGTTTTGTGTTTGATTATCAAGGTGAATAGCTCACTTAGTGATTAGTATATCTGTGCTTGCAATTCTGGTTTGCTAATTTATAACTTTCTTACAGGTTTTGTAATGTGTACATGCCTCCCACACGCTACAGCAACAAAGCTGGACCAAGCCATAAATTAAAGGGCAACAAAGGCTGAACAACAGGAAGACATTTTAAATATTTTGGTCTAACAATGGTAGCTGGTAGGATCAAACAGTTTTTGCATCACTATTTTTTAAGATTTTTTCTGAAGGATATAAATTCTCAAACTGAAATGTGCCATTAATTTCTAACTTCTCTCTTTAATGATTTGCCAATACAAATGTATAAGGCCAAACTGAGGACATTCTGTGACCACCAGTACTTTTGAGTGGTATGAATGTGTGAATCTTTGATGCTTGAGGCCTATTACTTGATAGAAGACACATGTATTCACATAAGTCACTGCTGTCACATGTTGAAGTAATTGCTATAAAAATTGACCACCTTCTACTTACTTACATTACCAAGTGACAATATGCAAGGCTATGCCATTCATTTGTATTATTACACATTTTTCTAATATTACAGGTTCAGTACTTACTTTATAAATCTGGCAGTTGCAACAGTTTTAGTTTAGAGCTGACTCTGTCTGATGCTAGAAGTACACAGTCTTTACATGGGTAGGTAAAGGCTGTGAGCACTGCCTGGCATTAATGTTACTGTACATATGTGCGTAGGATGAAGATTTTAGCCCATTAGGTGGTGATTGAGTGTGCTATGCATTGCCTCTTAGTCAGTGCAAGGGACTGAGCACACCTACTTCTGCCTACACCCACAACAGTTGCTGGTTCCCTCTCTGACTCCTCATCTGTGTGTGGCTTTGGTGACCTTTCCACTGGTGGTGGGATGTGTGTCCCTTCCCCTTGTTGATCCTGCTGAAGCTGTTTTCTCAGGATAATGTTGTGATGCATGGGGCAGATGGTGAAGATTTTAGTACATGTACATGAATTGTACTGCAGGGCTCCCCCAGATGTATCTTGGCATCAGAACTGCGACTTCAGCAGCCCAAGCACACACTCTATGATATTTCTTGTTTGCGCTGTGCCTCATTATAGCATTTTTCAGTGGGTGCCTGTGCATTTCTGATGGACGTCATCAGCTATGGTTCCAGTGCATAACCTGCATCCCTCAGTAAATGACCCTGTGGGATATCACCCCTATTACACATCTCATACAGTTGGGAGTTATGCCTGATATGAGAGTTGTGGTAACTTCCTGGTTTGCCAGCACACACATTCACGATAATTCCCTTAGTGTTACACATGACTTGGCACTTAATGGAGTGGAAGCCCTTTCTATTTATGTACACCCTTCCCTGTTCCCAGGTGGTGCTTTGATTTTTATACATACAGTCTATGGCACCCAGTACTTAGGGTAGTATGCTACAGGGTAGAACCCCTGCATATTCGTGGCCATGTCCTCAGGTGTGTGGGGGAAATAAAACTAAATGCCAAGAAATGCATAATAGTATCCTTTGGGAAGTCATCCATCCCTGGTAACTATCATACTGACAGCACACCCCTTAGAGCTGACCCAGTAGTCAGGGACTTAGGGACACACATAGATAGTAGTCCATCCTTTGATTATCATATGTCTACAGTGGTGAGGAAATCATTCTATGTTGCCTAACTTATAAACAAAGGTATGGCATCTAAATCCAAGGAAGTCATTGTTCCACTGTATTCAGCATTCATCAGACCTATCATTGAGTACAATGCCCCTTTTGGTAAGTACCTAACCAGGCATATCCAACAATTGGAATGTCCACAGAGGTTCCTCACTAAAAGAATATAGGGCGTAAGTAATATGTCCTATACAGACCGCCTCAAGGCCCTATCCCTGTATTCTGTCTCCTACAGGCTTTTGAGAAGAGATCTATACCTGGCATACAAGGCATTGTCGGACCCCACTTTGATGGACCTCCTGCATATCCACAAAACAAACAGCATCAGAATTACCCATTCTAAAAACTTAAACCTTGCCTGTGATATAAATAGGACCTGCTGGAGAGATAGGTATGTATCCCAGAGACTACCCCCGTCTATGGGACAGGCTTCCCATACATGTGAAGCAGAGTTCCTCCCTAACCCAATTCAAGTGCAACTTGGATAACTGGATGGGAAACTGGAAATTCATCCCTGGTTTGGCACCTATGTCTCTAATGGACACAGGTAACCTGTAAATAGTTCACCTCCCAGGCCTATGCTTACACTTATCAAGGGTATTATAACTTGTGAGAGATTTGGGATGTATGGCTAGGCTTAAAGCGACTCTTGTTGCCATTAGCCTAGTAATCACCTATGAACCTAAGAAGCTAAATAGTCAATGGCATGTTGGAGCACAGCATTCAGGAATTGATGGAGGATACTGGATGCTGATGTCTGTGCACCCCCAACATGCCCTCTGTTGGTCTTTGAAAGGTTCCTGTAGCTAAAATACTAAGTGCTACACATACCCTTGTCTCCACCAGTATTGGTGTCCCTTGGTTTGCCCTTGGTCTTTGTTGAGGATGACAAAGGTTGCAGAGTTCCTGTAATGTAACTTTATTTACTATTTTGCACTCTACAATTTCCACCTCATGCAGATTGTGATAAGTTAAACAGGGTCTAAAAACTATTCTCCTTCTTGGCCTTGATCTATTAGTAGCAGCAGTAGCATAGACTTTAGCCTGTTGCATTTACACATGCATTAAAGCAACAGCAGCACCTAACATTCTTTCTGTGTAGACTCCTTTACATGCCTGTATGCCAATAGGTTTTGAAATTCACAGGGAAAACCATCACTGAGTCTTCACGGTTACTTTATAGCTTGTTGAATAGCTCTTCCATCTTGGATTGGTTGATTAGCATACAATTCAGCTGCTTATGCTATAATTAACATACCACAGTGTTTGCCATGTTTGTGCATCTCTACATGCCATGTAAAGCTGCTTACTGAACCTAAACAGTGAGCTATTGTGTGCACATCATGGTGCAAAACACACACGGTCTTAGCAGATTGTGAAGGCTTTATTGAATGCAGCCCTTCATCTATTCCATTCCTATAAATGCAAAACTCCACACTTAATATCAAACTAACTGTCAGATATGGATCACTCCTATTAATAAATTTTGATGTCAGCTTATTCATCTATTCAGTGCATTTTATCCCCCATAATAAAACCATTAACATCCTAAAGACAATCATTACCTGTCCAGTTGCACTTTGTAAACTTTAAACTGAAGCATGCCTTTTCAAGCCCTATCACTCAATCATCTAATAACATTAAAATAAGAAAGAAGTCATTCAAATTAGAACAGAACAAACACTTCCACCTCGGGCTATATTACTGCAGGTTAATTTGACCATCTATCCATTTAGTACAAGCAATAACTACTACTCAAAAATGCTACCTACGCTTAAAACATATAAACTCAGTTTGTGAGTGAGTTCACCCTTTAGCATTAAAGTTGTACACATTTCTCTGCCAGCAAGGTTTCTACCATCCCATAGACTGATCAACACTCTTCCATTCTTGTATCCTTCTTCACTATTCCTAGTTACAGCTCCGCACTCTAGAGTTACTTACCAGATCCACATTAAACACGGGTCAACAGCATCTTCATGGTACCCATTCTTTAAAGAAAAGATACTGCTAGTATTACATTGCTTGCCTGGTACTGGTCTGTTTTGACTGTAACAAGCTCAAGGAAGTGTCTTTCTCTTTGACTACAATCAAGTCAATGAAAGAAAAAAAATCAGAGCTATCTTTCATCAAAGCTGGGTAGCGGAATGGGTACAGCTTTAAAAGTTAAAAGTGGAATAGTCTGCCAAAAGCAGATGGGGTTTGAACGGTATGATACTCTGTTCCGGTCTCAGGAAAAATACAACTATACCTCTCAACTGTAGAGATTTTTGCCTCATAAGTTTGGTCCATTTTTCTTAAAATTGTGGTTTTCTGGCAAATTATTAGCAAGTCATTAAATATGAAGTCAGAAAATAATGAAAGATATTTGAGTTCAAGGCTTCATACCCTTCAAAAAACTCATCCTAATACAAACCCTGTTATTCTATTAACTTTCTAATTTTGTAAGAGCTATATTTAAAATTCATCCCAATTTTTGGGCTTTTGTCTCCCCATTATTTTTGGCTTTGTTCAGATTTTTTGCTGTAAGAGGTTGAGAGGTATGAATACAAATCACACATATATTATTAGTGTAAGTGAATTAAACATATCCCTTTGCTTACACCAATAAAATGCATCAGCCTGCACTTAGCAGAACACTTGCTACATTTTAAGCAAACATCATCGATGAAATGCTGCAGAGTGAACTTTGGCTAATGCAGGATCAATGCAATGAATATATTGCAATGCAGTAAAAACTCCCTTGCTGGTCCACTTTAGGGCAATTATGTTACCTGAGGGATACAGGCATTCGCCTAAGGTTTCTTTTAAATGAAAAGTGGCTGAGGGCTAGAAGATTTTAGAAAGATCCTAAGAGGCAGCAGAATGGCTGCCTGTGAGAGCTTGGAGTGAGGAAAATGTTTCTTCACTTGGATGTATAGTTGAGAAGAGGCAAAGAAAATGCATAAACCTTGGGGCAAGAAATGATAAAGAAGTATTCACTGAGTGTGAGTTTGGTAGTGAAATGAAAGTGCCCACTGTCTGTGAGTACTGTAAAAAATTACCAAATAGTTTTTTGTTATTGGATGGGATTTACTGCAATAGTGGTCACAGCAAAAAGGCTATCAGCCCCTGACCACCTGTGAATTACCTACAAAATAAGGTAGTTTTTTTATGATGTTGTTATAAGGGGCAAGTGAAGAGGCAAAGACTGTGGTTTGAACTATCAGCTTTCATTTGCTATTGGGCTAAATAATTATGTCAAATTTTTGTTTTCTTCTGTGTATAACATTAATTAAAACAGCATTTATGCTGGCTGGAAGAAGCACTTTTATTTAATTTTCTTAAAAGAATATAAAAATCCATGACCTACTGCAATCTACCCTTGAGATGTCACTCTCTTTCTCTGTCTCTCTCTGTATTTATGTATGTAGTACAGGAGGAAGAAGATATACATGGAAAAGGAAGGATATAAGTATTGTAGATATAATGATGTGATACAGTGATATGTAAGGGCTATAGTGCTATATTCTGAAAAAGCATGTCCTATGTGTACGGCATAATAATCTGTTTTATGAGATGTATGCTTCAAGAATGGGAAACTAAAAGCTAGAAGATATTAAAATGATGCATTTTTTTTTGAGGACGGATGGGAAAATGGACAATGGATTTGTAGTACTTTGAAGTACTGGGAAAGATACTCACTGAGGAGGGAGGCACTCAGAGGCATTGTCCATTTGTACCTGTATGTACTGAAGATAAGCTGAAAGAGCATCAGATTCACAGGCATTACTTCTGAATGGAATCAGACCTACTATGGACAGAAACACAGATGGATTGCTTGTGAATACTATGCACATGTCTGTCACTCTTTCTCAAGGCAAGTGCAGGTATATGATGCACCTATTGGAGGCCCTCGTTGTGTTACCATGACAGTATAATGTTTACTGTAGTACACTGCACCCCACAAAAATTATTGGATCTGTGACTTGTAGCGCAGAATTGTATTTCACCATTTGAAAATTTGCATAAGTCCCCCCTCTATAATTTTTAACTTTCAGTTTTCTAGGTGATAAATAAGTATAGTACAAGAACATGTTTGCTTTATGAAAAATTCAGGATGGCCAGGGAAAGATGAATCTGTAACAGTTTTTATATTTGTCTGTTGTAGTGACAGCCATAAAAACTGACAGAAGTAGCATATTTCTTTTGCTGGCTCTAACATATTTATATTAGTAAGTGAGATCAGGTAACTTAATTCAGTATACATAATGACTAAACCAAACAAACTCTAAATGAATGTTTATTCAGACGGCTTTTAGCAACAGAAAATACTGGCTGAAATGTAGGACAGAGTAAACATTTGGTAGATTCTCTCATGTTTGTGTTATATAGCAATATGATAAATTTTGTTTGCATTTCCATCACTATATTTCTGAATGTCATGTGCAGCACTTGTTTTGATAATTCTAAAGGTGCTGATGTGAAAAGATAAACCAAGTCATATGCTCTCGCCATTCCTGCTTTTTTTATAATTGTTGCATGGGCAATAAAGTTAACATGTTACTGCTTGTGTACTAAGTAGCCTTGATTCACAACCATCTGTTTGGATTTTCTCTTTATGTTTATAGTTTATCAAGAAGACAAGTAATGAAAATAAGTAATGGTGTTGATTGAATCCATGTAGACATGGATATGTTTCATTCATTAGGCTGTATATTCCAAATGTAATACAAATGCACTGGTGCAAATTCAGTAAAGCTTACATGGTCAGTCTTTCCATGTTCGTGTTGTGGCACAATGCGAACATGGGCACAGCGGGATTTAGAGTCAGTAAACTCCGTGTAGTAGCGCAAGTACATGCATTCACACACATCAATGGAAAGTTTTGCTGCATGCAAATTTCAGCATAAGTAGCTGAAATTTATGCTAATGAAACAAACTGATACGGTGGAGCAATCCAACAACCCTACACGCAACCATGTAGGCTCCATGTCTGTGTTGGAACTGTACAGAAAAACTTTCCATGTACAGGAGCCTACACAGAAGTAAGGGCATACAGAAGTCCTACAATATGGACAGAATGCCCATAAAAAGGTAAAAACAGGTATTTACTGGCTGGAGATATCCAAAAGGATCAAGAACATGTGTCAAATCACTATAAATATTATATTTTTTTATTTTAGCACAGATTTGTGTAATGCACTCAAAACATTTTAAAAACAATAATACTAATGTAATTAAAAAGTTTGGTATGACATATTGTCACAACAATTACAGCAATATCCTGCATTGTACCATTAACTCTGTGCTCCTGTGCTGTTGCCCAGCTTACATGGCTACTATCCATGTAGTTTTCAGGCTGTCAGCATGGTTATTATGTAAATGATGTAAAAAATGAGTGGATTTGTTGAATCACAAAAAAACAGGGACCATGTAGGGCTGTACACTCCATGTAAGCTCCTACATGGTGTGTGTTTTCCATGGATGAGAATTTCTGAGCATCGCCCCGGTAAGTAGGATTGCACTCAACTAATCCCCTCCAGTCCTGTGACAATGACTGTTATGTGTTGGACTAGGGTGCAGATTGCCTTGGGTTCAAGTACAGGCCACGTCAACTTTTAATTATACTGTGCTGGCATTGTAGGTCATAGAAATGAAGTGCAATTATACGTAATTAGCGTACTTTGTACATATCATGACAATAGGGATGATATTAAAACATGTTTTTCATAATTTGCTGTCATTATGCACAGCTGCAGTCTGCTCTGGTCAGTGCACAGAGCACAATACTGCACACTGCAGCAGGAGTTTTAAATCTTGTAAATTATATCCTAAGCAGATGAATGTCTTTTAAAGTAGCCAATACCAGATAGTGGTCCTAATCAAGAAATGTATAAAGTATGCATACAGCCTACAGTCTGATTTTCCCTTGATACTTCAACAACATTGGAGTAGAACTTGGAACTTTTAACAGAGATAATGCTAGGGCTGCAGCAGCTATTCTACATCTGTATGTGCTTGAGGCTGAAGTCAGTGCTGCTGGTGGTGATGCCAATAGACCTAGACCATGAAGGAGAGGAGTGTTCAGGCCCAGGGTAACCTTCCAGGTGCTACCTGAGCTAGAGATTGTAGAATGCTACAGGGTTGACAGAGACACATTACAAGAACTCTGTCAACTCTGCTGGTCTCAACTCAGAGCCAGAACCAACTGAGGGGAACCCATCCCAGTGGAAACTAAGGTATGTGTAGCCAGCCCTTAGAATATTAATTGCAGGTACTTTTCAATCGCCAACTGGGAACATGATGGTGGTGTCACGGCATCAGCATCCAGGATACTCCACCAGTTCCTGGATACTATGCTTATACATGCCAGTTAACACATATATTTCCCCTTACTGCTGAGGAGAGGACCAGCAATATGCAACACTTCTATCATGTAGCACATTACCCTGAAGTACTGGGTGCCATATATTGCACTCATGTACACATCAAGGCACCACCTGGTGAGCAGGGTAGAATTAACATTAACTGCAAGGGATACCACTCTATCAACTGCCAAGTCATGTGCCCAGGGGATTATCTTGAATGTGTGTGCTGGCAAAGCTGGCAGTTATCACGACTCCCATATCTGGCACACATCACAGCTGTACCAAATGTTTGCTAGGGGGGACATCTCACATGGCCATTTACTAGGGGATGCTGACTACACCCTGGAACCATGGATAATGACACCCTTAAGAAATGCACACACCCATGGAAGAATGCCATAATGAGGCACATGCACAAACTAGGAACATTATAGAGCATGTGTTTGGGCTTCTAAAGTCATGGTTCTGGTGCATAAATATATCCGATGGAGCCTTGCAGTATACTCCAAGCACATGTACACAAATTTTCACTATTTGTGTTACGCCGCACAATTTGATCCTGCAGAAACAGCTGCAGCAGGATCAGCAAGGGGAACAGGCACATATCCCCCCACCAATGCCTAGGTCACCAGAGCCACAGTCACAGGAGGACTCAGAGGAGGAACTCCCAGCTGCTGTACCTGTAGATAGGCATAGGCATGCTCAGTATGTTCTTGCTTTGGCTAAGAGACAGTGCACAGTACATTCATTGACCACCTAGGGTCTAACACCTTTCTTGTACTCACATGCATATACTAAAATTGATGTCAGGCAACTCACACAACCTTTATCTATACATGTATTGGCTGTTTACTGCTTGTATCAGACAGAGTCAGCCCTGAACTAATGCTGTGTCAGCCAATGCATATGTAAAGTAAGGCCTGAACCTAAACTTGGTGTTGAACACTATTATAACATATTGTTGTATATGTCTTACCTTGTTACAGTATACAAATATATAGTGGTGCTTTTGTAGATAACTTAAGTTAACATGGGAGTATAAACACTTACATTACTACAATGTTACCATATGTAATTGTTATACATCAGGCATGAAACACTCACACAGTCCAACCACAGCTGAATACTGTTACATCATGCAAAAAAGAAGTTAGGAAGTGACTCTACTCCACTGGAGTTTGTGACTTCAGGCTACTTTGTATCCTAACAGTAAATGTGTTTTTCCCACCACTCACAAACATAGAATTGTAAGACAGAGAGCTGTATAGTTATGATCATATTTTTGACAGGAGTTGTTTATACTAATTCGTCTATGCCCAAATATAAGTCATCTAAGTACTTGTACAATATACTGTACATGGTTTGATAGCAGTGCATGATTTTATGAAGTTGGTTGTATGAGGAATGATGCCAGTTTAGAAAGCAGCTTCTGTGGCCAAAAGGACTAAGGCAGCCATCCTGCTTGATGAAGCTTTACTGGTATTTTGGGTTTTAATCCTGCTGTAAGTTGAAGTTTTTGAGGTGATTTTGCTATAGTTTGTGTTTTAACAGACTGTGACTTTGTTCCCATAATGTTTTCATCTTTATATTTTTAGTACACATTTGCGCAATGTGTTGAGTGCTGAAAACAGTTTTAATAATGCTTAAATCTTTTTTGTGCAAAGCGCAAAACTGCAGAAAAAAGAAATATGCAGATAATAGTTACAGATTGCCCATAGCAATTGTGAAATCACAGCCTGGAGTACTGATAGATGTGGGCTGCATTAAGATGTATACATTACATAATAGGAAGGCTAGATGTTAGCAATGCACCGTGCATTTGTGCACTACTAAATACCGTGCAAATGGGTAGAAGACTGAAATGCACATGTGTGTACACATAGTGCAATGCTCATTGCATTTTCTCTATCCCTAACTATCATAGCTTTCAACTGTCCAGCTTTATGAAGAATGTCCATATTGTTACATAATATTTGTAGTCTGTTCTTCATAAAATGTTGGTTTCTACAAAATTATTGCTAAATGATTATCAATTAAGTCAGAAATTAATTACATACATTTCATTTGTGGATGTCATACTCTTCAGAAAATGCATGCTAATGCAAAACCTGTTATTTCAACAACATTATAGGCTTGTAAGGGCAATATTTCAACATTCACCCTATTAATTATGACTTTTTGCAGATTTCATGCTCTAAGAGGTTTAGAGGTATGCTAACTATTACATCACATACACAGACCTGTGTTCTTACTATTCTATATTTTCAAGATGTAGAAACATTGCAAACTGAGAGTACAGTGTAACGGGTCTATATCAGAAGACCGAATGGAAATAACAGTGAATGGCAAAACATTGAAAAGACCGGTCCTTGAACTTGCTGTTGTGGGGGGCTGCGCCCCCACACCCACCACTAAATATATATACCAACTCCAAGATCGCACTACAGTGAGGAAAGGGCAAATATTCCAATCTTCACTATACCATGATCTCACAAACAGCACTTCGAGGTCCGGTCTTTTCAATGTTTTGCCGTTCACTGTTATTTCCATTCAGTCTTCTGATATAGACCCCAGTGTAACTATCTGTACAGACAGTTAATAAACATCCATATGTTTCTTCACAAATCAACCACAACAGCAATCAGTACAACGATGTGATCCATACATACATCTAATACAAAACAAAGGTATAATATATAATGTTGTGTGCCATAGACATGGCAATAAAGTTATGCTCACAGTCTTGCACTGACAAAGAAAAATATCCAAATATGCTCAATAAGGGACCCATGCTGTTACTCAGCTATGGCTTCTAAAAAGTATACTATTATTAGTGTACTAGCATCAGATGACACTAAGGAGCGAAGTGCCTATGCAACCCTCCCAAGCTGGTGTTCTGTGCCTCCCTTGATGATGTAATCTACTATAAGTTCACATGCAGTCATGTTAGAATCAGACTTATGTAGTGGCACTTGCATTAAAAATTTTGTTCCTTAGTCTGAGCATCTAGATAGGTAGGGGTACACCTCTCAAGCTCTTAGAGCAAGAAATCTGGACAAAGCCATAAGTAATGGGGGGACAAAGTTCCAAAAATAGGGACAATTTTTAATTATTGCTTTTACAAATTTAGAAAGGTGATAGAATAACCGCTTTTTTTGCATTAACATGAATTTTCTGAAGGGTCTGAAGTCTGAAACTCAAAGGTTTGTAATTATTTTCAGACTTCAATATTTATTGATTTGCCACTGATTTGCCAGAAAAACACAATTTTATGAAAAATGGACCAAAAATATGAGGCAAAATTCTGGACATTCTGTGAAAATCTGTACAGTTGAGAGGTATGGGTTGGGGTTTGGTTCACGGTGTAGTAGTGTGTGTGTGTGTGTGTGTGTGTGTGTGTGTGTGTGTGTGTGTGTGTGTGTGTGTGTGTGTGCGTGTGCATGTGTGCATGTGTGCATGTGTGTGTGTGTGTGTGTGTGTGTGTGCGTGTGTTTGTGTGAGTGTGTCTATCTCCATAGAGGATAGTGGTAGCATGAGTCCAACACTGCAAGGGAATCTGGCAGGGGTTTTCTTTGTTTTAGTGCTTGCAAAAAAATCCATGTCTAGCAGTTCTCCAACCTCTTGTCCCCCAAAGGGCCTGCTGATGTCATCTGCTGTAAGATTGACTGCAGTCCTCTTAAAGTTAGACTTGTGCAGTGGCATGTGTGTTAAGTACTGTGTTTTATAGTCTGTAAACTTAGATAGATAGGGATTTTTATCTCACTGCAGTCAACTTGGTGTGATGTGTGTCTGTCTCCATAAAAAGACTAAGTGTGCATTCAGCACTGCCTTGGAAAATGGCATGGTTTTGCAGTGCTTTTGTGCTTGTAGACGGCATCCATGTCTAGCAGTCGTCCAACCTCTTGCCCACCACAGGGTCTGCTGATGCCATTTACTGTAAGATCAACTGCAGTCCTGTTAAAGTCAGACTTTTGCCATGGCATGTGCATGAAGTACTGTGTTCTCTACTCTGTAAGCCTAGATAGGTAGGGGTTCTAATCTCACTATAGTCAACTTGGTGTGTGTGTGTGTGTGTGTGTGTGTGTGTGTGTGTGTGTGTGTGTGTGTGTGTGTGTGTGTGTGTGTGTGTGTATGTGTGGTGTGTGGAGTGTGGGTGTGTGAGCTGCTAGTGGATGTTATATAGAGCATTTTACTGCAGCCTATGGTTTACTGTCCTCATGTCTTCAACAGACACTGCTGATGTTATCAGCTATATCAGATTATTGGATATGTATTGCTTACAATACACCATGGGCACAGAATGGCCTGGTAGACAGGTAGATGTCACCTCATGCAATATAAGACAGACAACAGTGACACTTCTTTTATGCTATGCACAAACATTATGACATCTCTTTGCAATGGTGATGGACAGGTTGACACAGGAGATCACACAAGAGTCCACATGGACTATAAAGTTTGTGGATGATATTGTGGTCAGAAAAAATGTTTAGGAGTCCCTGGAGACATGAGCAATGCTATACAGAGGGGAGTAATAAATGTGATAAGGACTAAGACAGAATATATGTCTGAGAATGAGAAGGAGGATAGAGGAATACTGAGCATGCACGAAGTACAGTTGGCAAAGGTGTATGATTTTAAATACTTGAGAGCTAAATTTCACAGTAATGATGAGTGTGGAAGGGAGGTGAAGAAGATAGTGCATGCATGGCAAAGTGGATGTAGCAAAGTGTCAGGAGTGATTTATGAAAGATGGGTACCAATAACACTGCAAGGAAAGGTCTACAAGAGTGTACTGAGAACAGCTATGTTATATGGTTTGGAGACAGTGGCACTGACAAAATTACAGGAGTCATAACAGGAGCTGGAAGAGCTCTAGATGTTAGTGTTTGCATTGGGTGTGCTGAAGATAGGATTACTAATCAGTATATTAGAATGTCTGCTCAAGGTTGTACACTTTGGACACAAGTCCAGAGAGGTGAGATTGTGTTACTTTGGACATGTGCTTAGGAGGGATGCTAGATATATTTGGAGATGGATGCTGAGGATGGAGCTGGCAGGTACAAGAAAAACAGGAAGGTCTAATATTGGGTTCATTGATGTGGTGACCAAGGATATGCAGGTGGATGGTGTGACAGAACAAGATGCAGAGGAAAGGAGGAACTGGAAGCAGATAATGTGCTATGGCAACCCATCATGGTAGTAGTAGCCAAAAGAATAATATTAGGATGACATCTGTTTTATAGAAATCACAGCTGTACACTTCTGGCAAGTGTGTACAGTAGGAGTATTTACTTGAATGTTACTGTTTCTGGATCCAGGGTAAGCTTTAACAGTGTTTCCTTGGATTACCTTCTCTGTCATGGTTTATGTGCAGATGCCTTAACACTTTGCCCTCGTATGTACAGAAATGACAATACACTAATTTTCCAATAAGACTGGCTGCTGCTATGTAGCAGAGCAGATCCTCAACAGCTCTAACTAGCTGTCATACATTCTGTTACATGAGAAGCAGCAATAAAAACACTAACTGATCAATGTCAGGATTACAGGTCCACCTTAAGAAGGACCTCCAAATATACACACCATAGGTTACTCCCCAGAAAATACCACTCATATCACATATACCCTCTGTTCCCCCTGCAAGAGTGTTAACATAAATGTTTTAACCAGTGCATATAATGCCTCACGTGGATAATTACTGGAGGACAAACTCACTTGCACAAACATAAGTGAATTTTGCAAAATGAAATGACATGGAAGAAATAGTGCACCACCCCAAAAGTGTCTGCAATATGTCAGATCTGTTTGTTAGCAATATAAATGAACAATGTAATGGTACATGTGTATTGCCTGCACTGTTAATCCAACCATAAAACAGGATGTGTAGACTTTAGAGTATCTAATGAACTCCCTAAAGGAGGACTCAGGTTCAAAAACATCATCCAGATTAACTACATCCTCCTAAGGGATGGGATACTCAATGTACACGCTCAGGTTTCCACAAAGGACATTGACAGCTGAGGTAAGTTATACTCTTGTGCCTTGTACACAAATTTGCACAAATATATGCACACAGCTTTGCCTGATATGCTCAAAGACAGATCCTCCAGGGAAAACAGTCCATACTGGTGTATGTCTGTCATTACTACATTCTACAGTAAGTGATAGAAGCTGCTGTGTACAAGTACAACATACACAAAACAGTCCTGGAAGGTCACTCACATCAGTACATTCTACACAATGAGACACATTGAAGAAGCCTCATATAGCAACTATGCTAATAATTTGACACATATCCAGGAATAGCCATAAGCCTGTTGTCATTTAATTCTGCAAAATATAATATATCGCTCACATTGAAGTAATTCTGGATGGTATTGCACACACTGACCCACTGTAAATTCCAGATCTGTCAGCAGACACGGGTGGCTGTAAAGTGTCCCCCCTCACAACAACAAGCTTACTACATTTTTGCATCATCACCTCCAAACCATGGTATCTACAAAAAGCAAGGTATCACTGCTTACTACAATACATGGAGCACAGAATCCATGGGAATAGATGACATTCCATGCTGTGTTCTTCATGTGCTGCAGCAGTTAGCTACTGCACTAGGCACCATGTTCATCCATAGTCTGAGTACTGCTGTTGTCCACAATTAATGGAACACAGCAATCATTTCCCATCCATACAATGTAGGATAGGCAACATACAACTGGAAATACTGTCCCATAACTGTATTGAATGTTCACTTTAATGCAATGGAAACAATATGCATGCATCTCACACAAAAAGTACATAGGTAACTTCCAAACAGTTAGTCTGTTCCAGTTAACTGTTCTCGTGGGCAGCTTGTGCCTGCAAAAACTGTGGGAAATCCAGACTGTGAGCAAAAATATATACAAGACTGTGCACTCATTTTATCTTGCCTTGGCCTTGGCCAGGGACTTCAATGCAATCAAACATTTGTTCTCAGTGGGAAACTAACCAAGGTGAATATCACACATCCTGTTAACAGGTGGGATGCAAGTTGGATCACAGACCAACAATGCTCATTCAAAGTGGGAGTTCTCGCCTCAAGCAGCTGATCTGTCACCTGTCTGGTAACAGATGTGTCAATGCTGTCATAGGATCATAGGAAGCTACTAGGCTATTGGCCCTGAGGCCCTTAAAAGCCTAGCTAAGAATTTAGCCCATCCAGTTATCTAGGTTGTGTTTAGAAAGGGTACTCTAGTTGATGTGGAGACAGAGTCTGTTCCACAAAAGGGGGAGACTCTGAGACACAAATCTGTTTCACCAACAAGTCCTATTGATGTCACAGTCCAGGTTGAGGTCACATGTGCAGGGTACTTGAGTGAAGCTTGACTTGTGGATATGCAGCAAGCCCATCACAGCGGGGTCTGAGATTGCTTTTTTTGCTAGACAGAGATCACCTCTGAAGAGTCTGTAGGAGACTGAGTAGAGGGATAGGACCTTTAGCCTATCAGTGTAGATGTTTGAGGCCCTGAATTCTCCTTGTGAGGAACCTCTGTGGTCTCTCCAGCTGCTGCATGTGCTTTGTGAGGTACATGCCGAAAGTGGCATTGTACTTAATAGTAGGTCCTATAAGGGAAGACTGCAGTGATGGTATGACCACTTTGCCCCTGGATGAGATACCCTTACTAATGAGGTGGGACATGTAGAAAGCTTTCCATACAACGGAGGCAATATGGTGATCAAAAGTCAGTTTGATATCAACCTGATGCCCAAGTCCCTCACAACTGACTGCATGCTTCGGAATTTATTATCAATGTGATAATTTGTGGAGACATCACTCTCCCCAAAGGGGACGATGATGCATTTTTTGGCATTCAGTTTGAGGCCATGTTTCTAGAAGCATTCATTTGTTTGGGTGAGACCGTCTTGGAGGATGTCCACATCACTAGGGAAATTGATGACAACACCCAGCTTGTAGTCATCTGCAGACTTGGTCAGCCAAAGCCCACTGGTTTTAGCCTGCACCTCAGAAAAGTATATCCCAAACAGCAGAGGCCCCAAGACCGATCCCTGGGGTACACCACTGGTTATGGGTTGACTGCTTGTGGTGGCTTCCCCTAGTTTCACTAGGTGGGTTCTATCATTGAGCCAGGTTGCTACCCATTTGGTAACATATGGATTTATGCCTAGTTAAGAGAGTTTATCTATTATACCCAAGTGGGGAATAGTATCAAAGGCTTTGGCCAGGTCAAGGTAGGTGGTGTGCACCATTTCCCCTTGTTCATGGCCTTGGTGACTGTCTCAAAGAAGTCGATCAAATTTAACAGGCTTGGCCTTCCCTTGACAAAACCAAACTGTGGGGGATCAAGTGTCTGGAGGATGCCAATGTCCTTGTTAATGAGGTCCATGATAATCTACTCCATGGCCTTGCAGATTAGGCTAGTTAGGATGATGGGTCTATAAATTCCTGGATCGGTGGACGCTCCACCTTCATGCAAAGAGATGACATTGGCTGTCCTCCACCTAGCTGGGATGAAGCTGGTACTCAGGCTTTGGTTGAATAGGGTGCCTAATGGTGCTGCAGGTTCCTGCCTGAGTTCATGTAGGATGCAGCCTAGGATGTTATCAGGTCCCATGGAGTCTGCATTGCTTGCCTTTGAGAGGACAGTGATGACTTGCTCCCAAGAGATAAGGGGAGGGGGCATGTACTGGAGATGTCCTGTTTTACTGATGGGGGATAGAGGGGTGAAATTTTCACTGAACTGCATGCCAGCAGGTTGGCTATATCTACAGCGTCTGTGTATGTGATATCCTTGACCACCAGTTCTGAGCAGATTTGAGATTGTGGACATATGTGAAGAAGACCTTATGATTGTCTTTAGCAGATGTGACCAGTTTGGATTCCATGTTTGTTTTGGTGGATTTCACCAATGCTCTTATTTGCTTGTTCAGGCTAAGAAGAGATTGCTTCCAGTTAGGCACCTGCTCTCTCTTGGTGCTGGACAGCAATTTTTTCCTTTTATTATAGAGTTTATTTGATGCAGTTGTCCAACAGACAGGTTTACTCTTCCTTGAGGAGGAGGATTTTGTCCTGTTGGGTATTCCTGATTCCATGCAGCTATATAAATGCTCATATAGTACTTTGGTGTAGGTTTGGAAATATGTGCCAGTTCCTATCTATGAGGAAGGGGCTGTGAAGCTGTTTATACCTTCCCTCAAGAGGTTGTAATTGACTTTGGAGAAGTTTTTTTGTTTGACCCTAGCTGGGTGGGGGGGGGGGGGTTGGAAGAAATGGTGACTTCAAAAATGACCACTTGACACTGTGAGGATGCTGTATTGGTTACTCATGTTGGCTAATATTCCTAGACTGAATGTCATAGCAATGTTGGTAAATCCTGTCATGAAGTTTCCTCTGTCTTTCCTTCATAGAATGTTGGACATGTAAGACATGTAGCCAAGTAAACATCAACTTTTTTGTTACAGTTATATGCCCCAGCAAATCCAGTAGTTCTACTGTACCTACTTACTGACACACCAAAACATCATTTATGTATCCACAATAAGAGTGTTTCTCACATTTGGTTATCTGTGGTTTAATATTTGAACGTGATTTTTTTAATGATGTTTTAATACTTCTAGTCCTACTATAATGCTATAATAAGTGCATTCTCTATTTTTTTTCTTAAAGTCATCAGAAAAAGAAATGTTAAGAATCATATTAATAAGTATTTTGATACTGTGTGTCTGTTGAAAAAGCAAAGGTTTCTATTTGTATTTCCTTTTCAACCTTCCCCAAAGTTAACAAACTTGGGAATATAAAATAAAGAACATTTTAATAGAATAGAAGGATCCACACATGCAGCAAACAAGGCTGGTTTTGGTTGTACTAAGCCTTCAATTCTAACACATTCTTCACTGAACCTTAATTTAAATAAGTAATGCAATAAACCATATGAGCTGAATCAACCTATAACCTGCCTTCTGTCATTGTTTAAAGAGCTAATTATACCGAATTCAACTGTAAAAAAATATTTTTCTTCTAATTATATACATTATTCTTCTCCTGTCCCACCATATATAGACTCTACAATTCAAATAGCATAATTTATGCCAGGCATGAATAATTTCTCTACATTAATAATTTGGATTATTTTCATATTTTCTAAATATTCATGATTTTGGCAACACTTTACCAGTACATGCAAACACATATTTAGCACTAGGGTATTTCAACTTGTGTTTTTATGTGGCATTACTCATTCTTTTACAAAGGACATCATTTAAGTTTTCCTGTATTCTGAATATAAACATGATATATGTCCTACATAAAGTACTCCACAAAAGCATAAATCCAAATACATCATCAGCCCGTATTATATGTTATATAATTCTGGATGGTATAAACCTTACTGGTATTTCTACTCAAAAATATTTTTCAGTTGTATGCATATACACACATTTCAATAACCACATGAATGGTGCCTCAGCATAGTCATTGTTGTTGTACTGTCTTTAACTAAATTCTTCCTATATTTGTGTTTGCCTAAAATCTGTGAAAGGTTCTTACCCTTCTATATACTAATGTACAATTAGCAGGCAAAACATTAGAAAGGAATTGATCTCCATGTAACATTGATCAAAATTTCTGTATGACCTCTTTAAACATATTATTATTACTTCAGTAAGTAGTTATAAATCTTGGAGCAGCACCATCTAATTTTACCAAGCCTTCTTGGTATAGGTGTGCAGCTTTCACTTTGTGCTGAGGAGACAGGTAATCTTGTGCAGCTTTGCATGTTTTTTGTTAGTCAGTGCTGAAACCACTATAGATATTCGTGCAGTTAGAATCATGAAACCTATTATTTGGCACTGTCATTCAATGTACTGGATAACTTAGATCATAGTGCATCAGTGTGCTTGGACACTGTACACCATCATTTGCCTCAGAAGTCTATTAACTTAGTACATTCCTTCTTTGCACTGGCTATATAGTTTTATATCGCTAATAACTCTGTTTTTGATTCTTATAGTGACATTTCAAAGCAATTATAGGAACTGTGATTTTATGATGGTTTTTCTCCTATTTTTTATCTCTTTTACATAGTACTTTGAAGCCTGTTATGTTTATCATTCCTTGTAGTGGCTGGCAGATTGCGGATTGCTGCCTTTTTAACCTGCCCTTGTGCATTGTCCATGACTGTGAATCCATCCATGTTAGACTCTGGCTCAGTTACAAAGGATAGTGACATGTGAGAAGGCATCACAACATTTTTGCAGAAGCAGTGATCAGATATCATTAAGGATTTATTCTTCACCCTCTTGCCTCTCAAGACTACTCTGATACATTGATCTGTTCTTGTTAATCTATTGTATCCACTCTCCAATGCTGGCTTGGCTATTTCAGGCACATCACTTTATTGGATGTAAATTAATTTTGAAAGAGATTACCAGAGAAAATGTTTGTGATTCTTACACCTTGCCTTGTTTGTGAGTGAACAACAGTTAGCAGTTAGCAGTTAACACCAAAAATTCTTTATAATATGGTTACAATTTTTATTTATAGATGCATATCTCACACTGGACTATACATTGCTTTTTATAATTATATTCATATATCTAATGGGGATTGTGCTTTAAAACTTTTACCTGTTTAGATTCATTTTACTACAGTTTTTAGTATTGTTCAGTCCCCTTTTTCCTTTTGTTGGGGATATTGTACATTGTACCTTAGGGTTGTCCAAACAATATTGACACTAGGTATTTCACCCCTACACCATGATATCATCTCAACCCTCACACACTCAACTCCTACTATATACCATTTGCATCACTTCCCTCACTCTGCTAACCACCATTTCCAGTTACCAAACATCACTTATCTACACACTATCCATTCCTTATAAAGGAATATCCCCCAATACTCCAAACCCCATACCATATTTACAACTAACAGCATACAACTATCATACTACCATAATCCACCACCTCAAACACAAGCTATTCCCATCAAATAGCCAATCCTACACAACTCTTAATTACACAAAACTCATCAACAAACTAGTCAAACTTTATGTACACTTGAAAACAGCACTAGTATGCTGCGATGACATACACCCCAACCCAGGCCCACTCAGTCCAGATAGACCAATCCCAGACCTAAATACAACCCTACTCCAAAGGCCCACAAAGTCACTCCTCATCATTAATCTAAATATTAGAAGTATCTTAAATAAGGTCCATGACCTCCATGCCTTAATCTTCTTTTACCATCCAGATGTTGTCATTCAGAGAGAGACCTGGCTTAAGCCCCTAATTCAAGATAAAGAAATCACGGCACCAGGCTACAATATAGTTAGAAATGACAGAGTAGGAAAAAGGGGTGGAGGAGTAGCAATACTGTATAAAACTCCCCTTATCTTAGAAAAACTAGACATAACAACCCCAGACTTAGATAACACTGAACTCATTCTCACTAAACTGAAACTTAACCCACATAAACACAACAACATTATAGGATGCTACATCCCTCCAGGGAACAATATTACCATCACAGAAAAACTACTAGAATGGATAACCAAACCCTTTCTCCAAGAAAACATCCTATTAGGTGACCTTCATATTGACTGGGACAACTGCTCTAGTCTAAACCCTATCTCCTATATGAATCTACATGGACTAACCCAACTAATAACTTCCCCCACCAGAACAGACAAAAGAACCAAACATCATTCTATACTTGACTGGATACTAGTATGTCATCCTTCCTATATATCTCACACTGGGTGCCTCCCAGATGCCCTCAGCAACCGCCTACCTACATTTCTAATAAGAAGCAAAACTCACCATCTGATCTAAGAAACTGTCAGGGAATGTAGGAATAGAAAAAACTTCAACCAACTCAACTTCAATAATGACCTAAAACTATGTAACTGAACCCCCCTAAAAACTTTGGGCCTTGATGAAGCAGTACTATACTTCAGTACTACCTTCATTAACATACTTAACCATCATGCCCCTCCTAGAACTACAAGTATCAGGACTAAACATGCACCTTGGCTAACTTTAAATACTAAAACATTACTCCAAGATAGGAACAAAGTATGGACAAATCTTCATAAAAGCAAATCCCAAATAGACAAACAAACATACCATCAGTTATGTAACAAAGTCAAACAACTTATTAAAATAGACAAAATCTCCTACTACCAAAATATGCAGAATAAATATATTAACCGAAAAAAGTTCTGGGCTGCTGTCAACACCGCACTGCAACCAGGGAAAACAACCACCCCCACCCCTAAAATAGTGAACAACCATGACAACATCCCTACGCAGCTCAACAAATTCTTCATAGATACTATCCAAAACCTAGCCAACAACCAACTAAGCCCCAACAACCCATCCCCATCTAAAACATCCTCTTCACCCAAAACAAATCTCAGTTACCCCATCTTCACCTTCAACCCAGTGCCAACCAAAATCATACAAAAATTACTCCTAAAGCTTAGGCCAACCTCTACAGCCACCGATAATATACCTTCCAAATATCTGCAACTAGTAGCTGAAGCATTAGCCTACCCTGTCTCCATATTAATAAACAGATCTATCTCAGAGTGCAAAGTACCCCATCTTTGGAAAATATCACATATTACACCACTGCACAAAGGGAGTACCTCTATAGAACTTAGTAACTATCAACCCATAGCTTTACTATCCCCCTTATCAAAACTGCTAGAGAAGGTTGTCCACATGCAACTGATGAAGTACCTCTAAGAAAATAAATTACTATCCACTCAGCAACATGGTTTCAGACCATGTCATCGCACCACCACAGCACGTACATCATTCACTAATACCATCAATAACCACAGAAATAATGGACTGCTAGCATCTGCAACTCTGTTAGACTTATCTAAAACCTTTGACATGGTCAACCATGAAAAACTTCTTCATACACTAACCACCTTAGATCTCAGCTTCTCTACTATTTCTTGGTTTAAGAGCTACCTAGATGGTAGGCAACAAGCTGTAAAATGACAAAATCAGCTCTCTCCCTTACTGCCTGTCTCCCTAGGGGTACCCCAAAACTCAATCCTAGGTCCTCTATTCTTCACCCTATTTACTTATCAACTACCATCCGCCATACCCAAAGCCTCAATAGTCCAATATGCAGATGATACCACCATTATCTGTGAAGCCAACTCCCTTGACCACCTCCTCTCCCTAACACAAGAATGCTTTTCCCTGGCAGAAACATGGATCACTAACTAAAACCTCATTCTAAACCCAGCCAAAACTAAATTACTCCTCTTCAGCCCTCACAAATCTCCACCCTCCTCATCTAACTTTTCAATCTCTTCTCATGACAACACCACCATCACACCCAGTAGTCACACCAAACTGCTAGGCTTGGAAATTGACAATAGCCTTAAATTTGACATTCATATCTCCCAGACCATTAAAAGAGTCCATAGAAAAATGGGCCTACCATATCGCAACAAAAAACAAGGACCAGCATACAAGGCATCTTATTGTAACATAGAATACTTTAATAAAAGTATGTTGGTTCTTTTGACACACCGGTTTCAGCTAATTAAATACAGAGCCTTCATCAGTGACACTGATGAAGGCTCTGTATTGAATTAGCCGAAACCAGTCTGTCAACAGAACCAAAATACTTTTATTAAGTATTCTATGTTACAATAAGGTGCCTTGTATGCTGTTCCTTGTTTTTAGTTTGGATTACTGTTTCTCTTGGGACCTTGCAGCTGCCGTACTCGCAGAGGTTGCAGCACTTTTTCCTACCATATCGCAGCAAACAGTTTCTCACCAGTCACTCTAAGGTTACCACAGCCAGGGCACACCTCCTATTGATCATACTTTATGCCTCCCCTGTGCTTACCAATATCCGAAAAACTGAGCTCAACAAACTAGATAGCTGCTGCAATAAAATAGCCAGATTTGCCACAGGATCTCCTTCTAGAACCCACCATTGTGAAATCCACAAAAAACTCAACTGGCTAGAACTCCCCAACCCTTCAAGTAAGCCAACTAGCACTTGCTCACAAAGTACTACATCATCCAGGCAACACACCAGCCCTGCAGCAACTACTCCAGCCTTACACCACTATCAGATCCCTGAGATCAAGTATCCAACACCTCCTTAAGGTAACAAACTTCAAAAATTAGGCAGGTAGATCTGTTTATAGCCACTTCATCTCTAAAATCTGGAACTCCCTTCCAGCCCACATAATAAATAACAACTCCTCCACTCAATTCAAAAAAACTACTCAAAACACACTTCCTGAATCATAGATTATGTACCTGTACTATCCCTGGATAGTAACTCATATGTCTCTGTTTCCAGCAACTAGAGTAACAGCTTATCTACTGCTTTTGTAATGTCTGCCTAGGATAATAGTATCACTGAACACTGTAAAGAAACCTAAAGGACATAGTATGTCTCTCATGTGTAGAAATGAGTTATGAAAGTTATCTACTCTAGCTTCTTGTTATACTTGCTGTTAAACACCTCTATAATATGTATATATTAATGTACCATGTGAATGTTGGTAAATACACTCTTTGGTTAACTCGCTATCTTATATTTACTATACTTCTATAAGAAGTATAAAGATTGTGTACTCTGTATATTGTTTAATGAACCTTTTGGTTAACATGTCTTTCTCTTGTTAATGATTTTACCACTCTGGAGCTTTTCTCCCCGGGCCTCCACTAAAAATGAACATATATCCAGTTGGACTCTCCCGGTTAACAAATGTAAAATAAAATAAATAAATAAAATAAATAAAATAAAATAATGACTACTGTGCCCATATTATAGGTTCCTAGGTTGGTACTGGGCTATCTGCCCGAAGGCATATATTAGCCTAGCCACGTTGTGCGGTATTCACCACCCCTTTAGAAGTTCCCTAGACCCTTGTACTAGCAGCTAGTACCCTTGGCCCCTATCTAGTAGTGCTGTTGGTGTGATCCCCGGTGTGAACTTTCTGTTACCCATCCACTCATCAAGGTTCCTCTTGAAGAGTGATAGTGAGGGGCTCTGTCTTATGTAGATTGGGACCCTTTTCCATAGTAAGGGAAGTCTCTGCGAAGGGAATCTATCCCTCCAGCATGTTCTATTCATTGTTGTGTTGAGGCTGGCTGACATTGACGTATTGAAATTTATGGAATGTAAATAGCCTTACAGGTGTAGGAAAAAAGTGTTATGTTAAGAGGTTTTTGGTGCAAATAGCAATGTTGTTGGAGAGACATTTGGATAGAAATGAGCGTGTGAATTTTACAAGAATTTTGGGGTCGACATTCAACAAAATATCAGGAATAAAGGAAAAGTGGAGTGATATTGCTTGAGGGGTTCTAGTAGTGAAAGTTGAGTAGAAAAAAGGTAGTAATGGTAGAGTTGTGGTAGTAAAGAGTTATTGACAAGGGAGGATGATTATGCTGGCATGTATTTATATTCCACCTGAAACTGCTGTTATGGAGCTTAAGTACTGGGAGAAAATTGGCTTTCATCAGGGAATATTATTTATGGGTGGGTATTTGAACCTGAATTGTTATAGTGAGGATATATCAGAGATGAAGAAAGAAAAATTAGAGGGTGTAGTTCTAAAGAAAGGGTAGTGTTTGGTTTGAAAGATGTGAGTTTAGTAGTAGGAACTCTTAAGAGTATTTCCATGTTATTATAAAAACTGGGCTAGACTGGATATAAATTGCATCTCACAGGAACATGTTTATTTAATTGAGAGCTTTTACACGTTGTCCATTAACTGTTTCAGATCCTGCAATAAAAATGAAAATTATGCAGGATAATGAATTAAAAATGAAACACTGGTACTTTTCCATGTACTTGTTAAACAGAGAGGAATTTAGGGGAATGGGTAGTTGAAATGATCTGAGAGGTATTAGGGAAAATGCACATTTCTTCAGAAGGGATCGGGAGTGAATTGGGATAAAATGAAAATAAAGCTTAAAATCATGACAGAAGTAAGACAGAGACCTGAAAAAAGCAGTAGGACTTGTTTAGAAGGGTTGACAAAGGTAAAGTATTGCAGAATGAGGGGAATCGCACAGAACAAAAAGAGGAGCAAACAAAAAAAGGAACAAAAACATTCGCAGAGGCTCTCAGTAATAATCTGATCAAGCAACAGAGACCTCCAAAGCAGAAACACAAGCAACTTCCACCCCCCCAACACAACCCAAATGACACATAGCCCACAGACTCAGTGTGCCACTCATCCACAGCCAATAAGGCAAAACAACATATCCAACACACTAGTCATAGGTGACTCTATAGTCAGGCACACTGATGTCCCACTCACCAGGCTAAACAAGGAGAAGGTTACTGTCAGCTGCCTGTCAGGTGCCAGGATCCGCCACATAACCCATACACTCAGGTCACTCCACAAGTACAGATATGACTCTGTCATTGCCCATGTTGGTGTGAACAACCTAAGACATACCTCCCTGAACTACATGAAAAGAGACATGGAAGAGCTCTCTGATCTTGTAGCCCAGGCAGGTATGACCCTAGCCCTGAGTAGCATTCTGCCATCACCCAGAATTATACCGCAGTACAAGGACAAAATGATCGACTTCAACAATTGGCTAAGCTTCTGGTGTTATTCAAAGGGGATCCAGTATCTGTCTGCTTGGGATGACATGGTCGACAGACCATGATGCTTTGCCAAATATGGCCTGCACCTGTCGCCCCTGGGATTCCAGATACTGGCTAAGGCTCTTGCTGCCCCTATAGTGCCTTTTTTTAGGCAAGGTTGAAATGACAAATTCACCACTGTAACAGGAACAGGCAAGCAAAAACTGAGGGTAATGCTATTCAATGCTAGAAGTCTAAATCTCAAAATGCACTAACTCGAGGCACTCCGTAAAATGGAGAACATTCTATATCTGTGCGGTGACTGAGACCTGGTCCAAGGCTCCAGAGAGCACCCCTGCACTACCAGGCTATAACTCATACCACACTTTTCGACCATGTTACCTGGACCGGAAACACCAAAGGTGGAGGTGTGCCCATATTCATTAAGGATATCAACACCTCCAGGCTAGTTGCTCAGCATAATGCATCCGATGTTATCCAAGTGCAACTAACTCTGAGCAAAACTGCAATCCAAATTGTAGCTTGCTACAGATCCCCCACCATGCCTCAGGATTCCCACTCCTCTTTTCTTGATGTACTGGAAAATATTAGGGCTCAACCAAACACCCTAATAATGGGCGATTTCAACTACACTACCATTAACTGGGAAAACTACCCGTGTACCAACTCCTTCACACAATGCTTTCTGGAATTCATAAACTCCAATGCCCTGGATCAACTTATCCACACCCCCCACCAGGGGCAACAATATCCTAGACCTAGTCATTACCAACGTGAGTGACTAGTGTTCCACACCTGAAGTCAACTCCTCATTGGTCCGATAAGCTAATCACCCTTGATATCCACATCCTGCCCCCCCTCCCCATTAAGGAAACCATTGTAAAAAATTTCTTAAGACCGAGGTGGTGAACTTCATGACACCCATGCAGATGGACAATACAGTTACTACTGCTGAATCCTACACAAATGTACTCTATAAGCACTTACACTAGTGCATGGATCATGCTATCTCAAACAGAACCAAGATGCTATCCTCCAAAAAAAGGAAGCCAATCTGGTGGTCCCCTGCCATAAACAAACTGTACAACAGAAGGAAGAAATTGTTGCAAAAGAGAGTAAAATCCCATGAGTGAAGGAGCTCCCTGGTCAGCCTCAGTAAGAAACTGGGATCCCTTATAAGATCCTCCAAAGCTAGCTACAAAAACAAAATCACCACTGATTCTAAGAACAACCACAAAGCATTCTATAGCTATGTCAAGAATCTCAATGGCAACACCCAGATCTGCTCTGAGTTACAGCACAACGGCACGTAAATTACAGAACCAACTGATATTGCGAACATCCTGACAGATAGGTTTAGTGCTAACTTTACCCCCCCACCCCACCCCCTGAAGGGCCCATATCTGTACAAAAAGAATGCAGAGTCCCTGTAATCACAACTACACAGGTAAAAGCTGCACTCTCTAAAGCCATAAACACGCTTTACCAGAAAGGCTCATCCAGACTCTGCTACACTTTGCTGTGAAGGAAAGGTTAGTTTGCTGTTATTTTTTGTATTTCTGTATTGCCTTTCTATATTTTGAATACTGTAGTTTGTTTTCTTTACCTTGTGTTTTGCTTGCATTCTGTTTAACAGCATATTAAAACTTCAAAAGAGACCACAGCTCTCTCTGTTCTGAGTCAGGCAGAAATAAGAACTGATTAATTAAGGACTCATTCATAAGACAGAAAAGGTCACTTAAGGTTAATCACTTGTTAACAGAGGGGGTGGAGCTAGGAACTAAAATTTCTATTTAAGGAGTAAACTAAAACATTTCAGAGCTTTACCAGAAAGGCTCATCCAGACTCTGCTACACTTTGCTGTGAAGGAAAGGTTAGTTTGCTGTTATTTTTGTATTTCTGTATTGCCTTTCTATATTTTGAATACTGTAGTTTGTTTTCTTTACCTTGTGTTTTGCTTGCATTCTGTTTAACAGCATATTAAAACTTCAAAAGAGACCACAGCTCTCTGTTCTGAGTCAGGCAGAAATAAGAACTGATTAATTAAGGACTCATTCATAAGACAGAAAAGGTCACTTAAGGTTAATCACTTGTTAACAGAGGGGTGGAGCTAGGAACTAAAATTTCTATTTAAGGAGTAAACTAAAACATTTCAGAGCTTTACCAGAAAGGCTCATCCAGACTCTGCTACACTTTGCTGTGAAGGAAAGGTTAGTTTGCTGTTATTTTTGTATTTCTGTATTGCCTTTCTATATTTTGAATACTGTAGTTTGTTTTCTTTACCTTGTGTTTTGCTTGCATTCTGTTTAACAGCATATTAAAACTTCAAAAGAGACCACAGCTCTCTCTGTTCTGAGTCAGGCAGAAATAAGAACTGATTAATTAAGGACTCATTCATAAGACAGAAAAGGTCACTTAAGGTTAATCACTTGTTAACAGAGGGGGTGGAGCTAGGAACTAAAATTTCTATTTAAGGAGTAAACTAAAACATTTCAGAGCTTTACCAGAAAGGCTCATCCAGACTCTGCTACACTTTGCTGTGAAGGAAAGGTTAGTTTGCTGTTATTTTTTGTATTTCTGTATTGCCTTTCTATATTTTGAATACTGTAGTTTGTTTTCTTTACCTTGTGTTTTGCTTGCATTCTGTTTAACAGCATATTAAAACTTCAAAAGAGACCACAGCTCTCTCTGTTCTGAGTCAGGCAGAATTTTTCCCTTCCCTCCCACCCATTTAAGTTGTCTTGTTAAATACCACTGTCTTTCTAGTTGCCCGCCTCTTATGTTAATCTGACCATATATCTCATTTCTCTCTACTTTCACTGGCTTATGTGAGTAATCACAAAACCATCACTTTTGAAATCCCACCCCTTCAATTATTTAAATTTATTGGCCATCCTACAGTATTTCATAGTACCAAAATACAAAGGTAACCACTCCTTTCAGTCCATCTTGCTGTTTTAAAAATAGTAACTCTCCACTAAACCTTAACTTTTTAAACAGGTAAAACTCAAGTTACCTACTTTCATATCTAACTTCTCTAGTGCACACTGCAGAGTGCATTCTTTTCAATCTTACCTTTAAGCATCCCTGTTACTAGCACTTTCTCTAATACCTAAAAAGATCATCTCTACTTGACTCCAAGTAGACTTTTCTCTATCTGTTAAACCTAGCACTTGCTCCTACAGTACTTATTACCTTGATATGGCACTCTTATAGATAGCACCCCAAAAAGGCAAACCCCCATTTCTCGATCACTCACGTCCCCCGGAATCTCTTTTAAAGTTTTTTTGTCTAGTCCTTCTAGCATGTCGAGGGATCAGTTGCTAGTGTCCTCTCCTGCTCAACTGGTGAACCTGGGAATATTGAGGCAATGTTACAATTGCCTCATGTACACAGACAACCCTCTCCTCCTCTCACAAAACACAAATACATGCGAGAGATGCAACTATACGGCCAAACTGGAGGCTGAGCTCTCTCAACATAGGACTGGCAAGACCAGTCAGGAGGAGAAGGTTACCACACACACTATAGACCCAGTCTCACATAGTACCATCACAACCTCAAATCATACACATAAACACACAAAGACATACTCGGCGGCTCTGATCAAAAATCTACCAAAACAGCAGAGGCCACCAAAGCAGACACCCAAACAACCACCACCTCAGAACACAACACCTGCAACACATAGACCTCACAGTCAGAGTGTCAAACAGTCACAGCCCTTAAGGCCAAACACAATGCCAGACACACTAGTTATTGGTGACTCCATAGTCAGACACACTGACGTCCCGCTCACCAGACTGAGTAAGGAGAAGGTCACAGTAAGCTGCCTGTCGGGCGCTAGAATCCGCCACATAACGCAAGCACTCAGGTCTCTCAACAGCAGGTACAAATATGACTCAGTCATTGTCCACGCTGGTGTAAACGACCTGAGACGTATCTCCTTGGACTACATGAAAAGAGACATTGAGGAGCTCTCTGATTATGTAGCCCAGGCAGGTATGACCCTGACCTTGAGCAGTATCATACCTTCACCAAGAATGATGCCACAATACAGAGATAAGATGATCAGCTTTAACAATTGGCTTAAACTCTGGTGTACTTCAAAGGGGATCCAATGTCTGTCTGCCTGGGATGACATGCTGGACAAGCCACGCTGCTTCGCAAGGGATGGGAGGGAAGGGAAAAATTCTGCCTTCGCACCTGTCACCCCTGGGATTCCGGATATTGGCAAAGGCTCTTGCCACCCCCATAGTGCCTTTTTTAGGCAAGGCTCAAATTCTAAACCTACCACCCTAGAACACAAAAAAGGAAAAAAACTAAGGGTAATGCTGCTCAATGCCAGAAGTCTAAATCTCAAAATGCACGCACTCGAGGCCCTTCTCAGTATGGAGAACATCGATGTCTGTGCAGTGACAGAAACCTGGTTCAAGGCTCCTGAGAGCACCCCAGCACTATCAGGTTTTACCTCTTATCATGCGTTCCGGCCCCAAAATCTGGACAATACCAAGAAAGGAGGGGGGGTATCCATATTCATCAAAGTCACCCACACCTCAAGACTGGTGGCAACGCACGATGCATCGGAGACCATCCAGGTGCAATTAACCATAGGCAGGACTGCTCTGCAAATTGTAGCATGTTACAGGCCACCCTCACAAACTCAGGAACCTCACATGGCCTTCCTGAAAACACTAGAGGGGATAAATGTATCACCAAACACCATCATACTAGGTGACTTCAATTACCCTAATATAGACTGGGAACACTACTCAAGCCCAAACACCCTAGCCCAAAAGTTCCTGGAATTCATAAACTCAAATGCCATGGAACAACTAGTCACCATCCCCACAAGAGGAGAAAACATACTTGATCTCATCATCACGAACATGGGAGCACAATGTTCAACACCGAAGTATACCCCTCACTGGTGAGATCAGATCACAAACTAATCTCGCTGGAGGTCCTCATCCCACCCGACCTGAAATAAAAAAGACCACAGTAAAGAACTTCTCGAAAGCCGACTTCACACTTCTAAAGACTAGTGTGGTCTCCTTTAAGGCCCCTGAGCCGACGGAAAACAGTACTCAAGCCGCTGAATCACTTACAAATGCCTTCTACCAGCACCTGCAGGACTGCATGGATAAGGCAATCCCAAGCAAAACAAAGACTCTTTGTACCAAAGGCAAGCGTCCACTCTGGTGGACCCCAGCCATAAACAAACTCTACAACAAAAGGAGGAAGCTACTACAAGATAGAGCAAAATCCTTAAAAGGTAAGACACCCTTGATCACTATAAGTAAAAACTAAGAGCTCTCATAAAATCATCCAAAGCAAATTTTGAGAGAAAAATAGCTAAAGACTCAAAAGACAATCATAAGGCCTTCTTTAGCTATGTTAGAAACCTGGGAGGAAACTCCCAGATATGCTCAGAACTAGTTCAAAATGATGTGAAGATTACTGATCCTACAGACATTGCCAACATACTGGCTGACAGGTTCAGTGCAAACTTCTCCCCTCCCCAAAAGGAGAGATATCTATACCAAGCGATTGCAGCCCCCAAACATCTCCAACGCCCAAGTGAGAACTGCTCTCTCCAAAGCAAAAACACAGCATCCATGGGACCTGATGGTGTCCCCGGCTGTGTGCTCCACGAACTCAACGAGGAATTAAACCCACAGCTAGGACAGCTGTTTAATCATAGTCTTACCTCTGGATACATACCCAGGAGTGGCGCACTGCAACTGTGGTCCCACTTCACAAAGGCGGTGCCTCCACCGACCCTGGAAATTACCGCCCATTAGCTTGACAAGCCTTATCTGCAAAGCCATGGAGAGGATCATAATGGACCTCATAAATAAAGACATAGGGAATTTGCAGACTTTGGATCCATCCCAGTTTGGCTTTGTCAAAGGCAGATCATGCCTTCTAAACTTGGTTGACTTTTTGAAACAGTCACCAAAGCCATTGATGAGGGAAAGGCAGTCCATACAGCCTACCTCGATCTGGCGAAGGCCTTTGATACAATACCCCACTCGGGTATCATTGAAAAACTCATCAGCTTAAATGTTAACCCATACATCACAAGATGGGTTGCAAACTGGCTGAGTGACAGAACCCACAGGATCAGAGTTGCTGGCGCCATGTCAGACTCAAAGCCTGTCACAAGTGGTGTACCACAGGGCTCAGTCCTGGGCCCACTCTTGTTTGGCATCTACTTTTCCAAAGTACAAGCAAACACAGGAGGGTTATGGCTGACAAAGTTTGCAGATGACTGCAAACTGGGCCATAGTAGAAAACACATCTGACACAGATATCCTTCAGAAGGGTCTCACAGAAACGGATAACTGGTGCCAGAGCCATGGCCTAAAGTTAAATGCCAAAAATGCATAGTCATACCCTTCGGGAAAAACAAGGTTACCCTAGCTACCAAATAGGTGGCAATCCACTGAGTACAGAAGAAGTTATCAGGGACCTGGGGACCCAGGTTGATAGTAGTCTGTCATTCGACACCCATGTAGCTAAAGTAGTTAGGAAGACCTTCTACATTGCCCACCTTATCATGAAGGGATTCTCATCTAGATCAAGGGAGGTCATAGTCTCCCTATACTCATCACTCATCAGACCAATGATTGAGTACAATGCCCCATTCGGAATGTATCTGACCCGACACTTGCAGCAGCTGGAGAGGCCACAAAAGTTCCTCACCAAAAGGATAAAGGGTCTCAAACATCTGTCCTATGCTGCCCGACTGAAAGAACTCCAGCTCTATTCAGTCGCCACCGCTTGCTCAGAGGTGACCTTTGCCTAACATACAAGGCCATGTCAAACCCAGATTTGATGAATATGCTTCACCTCAAAAATCTAGATCCGTCAGAGCCACAAGGGCGGAGACTTAAACCTCGACACGGCTATTAATAGGACGTGCTGGAGGGATAGATTCATCACCCAAAGACTCCCTATGCTGTGGAATAAAATCCCGGTATATGTGAGGCAGAGCACCTCGCTGGCCTTGTTCAAGAGAAATCTTGACCAATGGATGGGAGATCGCAGATATACCCCAGGGATTACCTCAGTGTCACTGCTCAACAGAGGCACAGCAAAATAATGGGTATAGTTCCCCATACTAAAGGGGTGGCGTAAGCCACAAAACTATGGGCTAGGCTTGTAAATGCCCTCGGGCAGATAGCCTAGTATGAACCTATGAACCTATAAACACAGCATCCATGGGACCGGACAACATCCCAGGCTGCATTTTACACAAACTTCAGAACAAATTGGCTCCCCACCTAAGCACCATGTTCAATCATAGCCACACATCAGGCTTTGTGTCCACTGAATGGCATACAGCAACAGTTATCCCACTCCACAAAGGGGTAGCCACCACTGATCCCGGTAACTATCGCCCTATTAGCCTGATGAGCCTAGTCTGCAAGGCCATGGAACGTATTATCATGGAACTCCTAAACAAAGACATTGGTAACCACCAAACTCTGGATCCCACCCAGTTCGGGTTTGTGAAAGGCAGATCATGCCTCCTGAACCTGATCGACGACTTTGAGGCAGTCGTCAAAGCTGTAGATGAGGGTAAGGTGGTTCACACAGCCTATCTTGACTTTGCCAAGGCTTTCAACACAATCCCCCATTCTGGAATTATAGATAAACTCACTAAACTAGGTATAAATCCCTATGTCACAAGGAGGGTTGCCAACTGGCTCACTGACAGAACCCACACTGTAAAAGTTGCACACTCCAAATCTGACCTCAAACCAGTGACAAGTGGAGTACCACAGGGTTCAGTCCTGGGGCCTCTCCTGTTTGGTATCTACTTCTCTGAAGTACAGGTTAACACAGAAGGCCTCTGGCTAATGACGATCACAGATGACTGCAAACTAGGAGTCATAGTCAAGTCCACAAATGATGTGGAAATCCTACAGAAGGGCCTAGCTGAGACAGATGCCTGGTGTCAGGGCCATGGCCTCAAGCTCAATGCCAAAAAGTGCATTGTTATCCCCTTTGGTAAAAACTCTGTACCCATGAACTACTACATAGACAACAGCCTACTTAACACCAAATGTGTGATAAGCGACCTCGGGACCCAGATGGACAGTAGTCTGTCCTTTGATAGTCACATCGCCACAGCAGTCAGGAAGTCCTTCGACCTGGCACACCTGATCATAAAAGGGTTCTCATCCAGGAAAAAAAGAGGTCATTGTTCCCCTCTACTCGACACTTATTAGACTCATTATAGAGTACAATGCCCCTTTTGGAATGTACCTCACAAGACATCTACAGCAGCTGGAAAGGCCACAGAAGTACCTCACAGAGAGGATTACTGGCCTCAAACAGATGCCCTACACTGACCATCTCAAAAAACTCCATCTTTACTCCATAGCATATTGCCTACTCTGAGGTGATTTCTGCCTAACATATAAAGCTATGTCAAACCCAGAGCTGTTGGACATGCTACACCTAAAGAAATCCCTCCGAGCTACACGCTCTAGGGACCTAAACTTTGTTGCCACAATAAACAGGATATGCTGGAGGGATAAATTCCTATCCCAGAGACTTCCCATACTCTGGAACAGGCTACCCATCTATGTCAAGCAAAGTTATTCATTAGCACTCTTCAAGAAAAATCTTGAGTGGATGGGAAATAGGAAATAAACCCTGGGGATCACTTCTGTGTCTTTGTTTGACAGTGGCACAGGAAAATAACTTTCTTGGGTGGCATAAGCCAGGGAACCTTGTTGGCTAGGCTTATGTAGGCCCTTGGGCCGATAGCCTAGTACCTACCTATGAACCTATGAACCTATGAGATGGAATTATAGGAGCCCCCACTCACTTCATGTGCAATGTAGATATGCAATGATGCCAGTAAGAGTATGCATATGTGCTCAATGTTCACCATTATTGTAATCAAACTCATAACATTGAGAAGGCTTCAAATAACTTACCACCATAAAGACCAGGATCAAAACCCCTCAGACTCACACAAAAATCCAGACTTTTATTGGAGGACATGATATAATCTGATTTCCTGACCCACAATGGAATATTGTTTCATTACAGACTACTGCCTCAGTGTAAAACATTACTCCACCTAGCAAGCAGTTTTTCCCAAACATACTTTCTACAAAATAGATATCATTCTTAGTAGTCAATAAATGTGTTCTGCTACAAATACACATGGTATTCCCAAAACCACAATCCTTAACACATTTATAAATAATAATCAGATCACCCTTAACCAACAGATATTTAATTGGAAACAGGGACAATTCCTTTAACTATCATGATAACTTTTACCCAGCATTCCTTGCATCTTTCTTGTAAGGAGTATTTGTATTCTCTCCCATCTGTCTAACTCAGCTCTATTATATATACAAACATACCCACAATATTCAATAGTGGGCCTAACTATGATTTTGTAGATTGGAAGTAGCACATTCCTATCTCTACTAACATTGCCTCTAAACATATTATTTATATCACAATAACATCTTCTAACTATGTCGGGTAAATGTGGGCCAGAACTTAGGGAGTTACCAATTTTAATACACAGATCTCTTATGACATTAGCCTCCTGGATATTAGCATTATCCAAGGTATATGGGGTATTAGGATTCACTTACCCAAAATAGAAAATGCATATTTTGTGAACATTACATTTCATGTCATTCCACAGGATTCATGAAGCTCGGCGCAAGGATGGCGTTAGGCTTGTGCCGACTGTGCGGCATAGAGATGGCTCAGTAGCACCATATGCATATTAATGAAGACGCGCTGCTGCCACATCCACGTGCATAGGAAACGTGCGCGAGTGCATGTGGCATGTCGAAGCACCGCATGGAGGCGTGGACATGTTGGCTGTTTACGTGCAACCTAAAATGCTGAATATTACAGCCTGCTTCCAATAGTAATCACACCTGTCACTGTCTGTGGATACTGAAACGTATGCAAAGCATGCAAGACAGTTTTGCAAACCAAAAAATAAGAAACAAACACAAATGCATGTAGCTGAATATTGAGTCCCCATCCCTCGAACAAATGACATTTAAAACCCTGTGCTCATATTCTATTGTAGTGTTGATAGTTATACCAAGTGGAAGTGAAATGCATCATGTTAGCGCGCCGCCAATAGCTAAGTCTAGCCCAGTGGTCAGGGTTACCACCTGTCCCACATTGTGAGGGACAGTCCCCCTCTGAGCAGTTGTGTCCATACCAAAACCATTATAAATGTAAAATATCCTGCGACCGTAGGACATAATTATGTCCCACATCTTATGTAATAGTCACATACAATAGTTATTTCCATATGTAACATACCTACATGTTACAAGAAATAGAATAAGCAAGTAAACAAAACAGAAGAAGCAGCTAAACTGCTACAACAATAAGCTTACATTTAGGCATAAAACAAAAGTACTATCCATTGTACTGACTGTGGGTATGTGTTGGCCTGTAAAATCTCATGTGTGTCCTGAATATATCCCATCCTGGCCATATGAAAAGGTGGCAACCATACCAATGGTCAGAGCATTCACCCAAATTCTGGCCATTTGCGGTCCAAGGTGTCCTTGTCAGGATGGGCCAAAGATGAATGGGTATTACCTGGGTCTACCTACCATGTCATGAAAGATAAGTATTTGTGTGTACCTATGTGTGTGATGTACAGCATGTGGAAGGTGAAAAATGCCAGGGTAGTCCTCACAACCATACAGGTACCAGAGATATGTAGTGTATGCAATGTGTTCCCTTGACCATGCCATGGGCCATCAACCAGAGAAGGGATGGATGGAGTGCGTGGAATATGGGTGTGGAGTGATGGGTAATGTAATAATTTGCAAAGGGGAGACAGTGTTGGATGCACAATAGGTGAACTGGAGGTGTATGAGGGAGCAGTGGGTGAATCAGAAAGAAACACAAAGAACAAACATACACATCCGCAATACAACCTGACAGGCCATACTGTAGAACACAATCCCACAAACATATGAATATTAAAATGTGCAATACACATGTACAGAAACATTACCAGCACATACCTACATAATGGTCTGGACTGAACTGAGCCATCCACCTACAACACACCTGTATGCATAATTGAACACCCATCATCCCCTCTACAGCACATAACCCCCCCCCCATTCCTGAATGTCCACCAAATCCAGCCATACTTGGGCTGCTAGCTTGGCGCAGCCATATCTTCACATAGTGACCACTACTCATATCTAATAGGTAGTCTCACTCTAGGCAGTGTCAGGATTGCAAACTATGTATCCCTTGCATGTAAAACCCTATCACATTTTTGTAAATCCAAAAAGATCGAAGGTTATTGCCTTGTTCAATTTTTGGATATCCCTCATTGGATAAGTATCCTGTGTAAACATCAGACTTGGTATCATGACATGATGTCCAGTCCTGTAGACATCTGGACACAAGTTGTATGTGCAGTAGTCATTCATGAGACTGCTCAGCCTCCAGCCGGTCATGCAGAGCCTACTACCCGGGATTAAACACCTGACC